>NC_051861.1:90507441-90547441 GCF_015732765.1 Culex quinquefasciatus
TTTCCCGTTACTTAATTGAAAAAAAAAAACCGACCATATGTTTTGTTATGGGAAATTTTACATACTTATCGAATTTGCAATAGCCCAGAGATGAGATTTTTCATCTAGAAACAACTTAAAAACAAATAGTTTATTTTGTAACTTTGCTGAATGATTTTAAGCTTTGTTGATACGACCCTCACTTGCTGACAGAGCAGACGGAAATAACTTGGGAAGGTCAGTTTTTGATATTGTGAGAAGATCGAACTATGTTATTGGGATGATTGGATATTCAACAAAAACCGAAAAAACTCCGTGCATTTTTGTCACTTTACATATGAAAGTAGTTTCAATCTTGTCGTGCTATCTTGTCACTCCATGAAAATTGATGTAAGTGCGACAAAAGGCCAAAGGAATTTCAGGCCAGGAAAGTCAGGATGCGTTTGTCGCACGTACAAGCCAGACTACCGTAAACATTTGTAATTATAACTCGGGACTCCAGCAACCAACTTCAACCAAACTTCGGTACAATGCACAGAATGGTCAGCCAAACAAAACGTGTTTGTTATTGTTTACATTGCGTGCTCTCGTTTTTGTATATTCAAGGTCAAACATTAAAACGCGTTTTTCTCGGAACGTCAAAATGGCGGGTGCGACAAGATAGCACGACGACGTCGATTTGCCAATAAAGCTGCAGTTGCCATAACTCCTATGTACTAGTCAGTGCTGCAGAGTCGGGTACCTTCAAGCGACTTTGATTCCATACTTTGAAGACATCTCCGATTCTGGATGCAGGATATGACGTCAACGCCGACTTCAGCTCTCCAAAAAAAAACCCTACTTCAGAGATTCCGACTCCGAGTAAAAGTTGCTGAAAATTTGCTGAATCCGATGTCTCCGAGGTCTCACTCCAGCTCGAACTTCAACGTCAGCTCCGACTTCATGGCTCTGTGAAAATAATAACAGCTTTTGTTATCTTTATTTCAAAAATGCTCAATAAATAAATCAATTATAACAATATTATAACAATATTAAAAAAATCAACTCTCAAAAGTTAATTTCATCGGATTAATTTTAGCTTAAGGACTCTATTTCATGGTCAAATAAATTACCCCGATGAAGTTGGTCAAAATTATTCCATAGTTCTAGCCAATTTGAGTAAAGTCCCTTAGGGGGTAAATGAAATAATTAAAAAAATCAACTATCAAAATTTCAACTTTTTAGAATAATTTTAGCTTAAGGACCCCATTTCATGTCCAAAATAATGACCCTGACGAAAATGGTCGAAATTATCCCATAGTTCTAGCCAATTTTAGCAAAGTCCCTTTGGGGGGATATTAAATAATTTCAAAAAATCAACTTTAAAAATTTAAACTTTTTAGAATAATTTAACTTAAAGACCCCATTTCATGGTCAAATTAATTAGTACCCTGACGAAATTGGTCAAAATTATCCCATAGTTCTAGCCAGTTTTAGCAAAGTCCCTTAATAACAGACAGAATAATAACAGATTGTGTTATGGACACTTAGAAACTTTTCCATTTGTGCGATTTATGGTAATTTTATTTCTAAGTCAGAATAACAAACGAATAACAAATCTTGTTATTAGGAGAGTTTTTGGAATGTATGTATAACATTTCCTCTTATTAGCGTGTTATGAAACATTTTCAATCTAATATCACTGCAATACCAAACCTTATTATTTTATCAGAAACTGTTATTATTTTTTTCTTCTTGAAGTTGAAGTTCAGGATAAAATAACAACACTTTCTGGTATTTTAACAGAACTTGTTATTGAAATATTATTAATTTTATAATTACCGTATTCAATTAATACGCCATTTTAAAATGTTATTCTTGATTAAAAAAAATATGAAAATATTGTTTTTGAAAAGATCAGAAAATTTCACGAATGTTTCATTATTTATACATTGAAAATCGGACCTTTGGTTGGTGAGATATCGACGTTAGAAAATGGTGGTTTGTTTGGGTCAGAATAAGAAAACATCAATATTCCAATTTTCATGATTTCCTGCAACAAAGTTCAAATAAAGCAACATATAGAGAATTTTCTTAGCTTTTCAAAAACATTTTTTTCAAAAGTGGGCAAACATGGGCACTAATTCAAAAAAAAATAAATGACTGCGAAATGTCTATAACTTGAAAATGGTGCACATTATCAAAATTGCACTGAAGTACTTTTTTTTATTGAAAATTCGATTATACATCGAAAAATTATGTTGAAAAATTTTTGCGACCAATATTTCGATTTAATGAAAAAGTCAGTTTTGATTCAATAAATCATAACCCGGTCAAAGATATTTTGCCCGTTCTGGAAATTTCTGAAATGTTGGCATTTGATGTCCCCTAAAACATATCACAAAAAATAAATAAAAAAAAGTGTTCTGTGCAAATCAAATTGTTGTGACATAAAGTGAAATTTAAAAAAACACCAAATTTTTTTTTACCTTGTATCATTTTTATTTTCACTGTAGTCCTTTGCCGAAGACGCCAAATCGATAAAAAATTTCCTTCAAAAGATACATTTTTTTTGAATTTTCATACATAATTTTTGTATGGACAGCTGCCTGTATGGAAAATTATATGATCAAACTAATGATGCAAAATGTTGTTGTGTTGGATTAGATTAGATTAGATTAGATTAGATTAGTTTAGATTAGATTAGATTAGATTAGATTAGATTAGATTAGATTATATTAGATTAGATTAGATTAGATTATATTAGATAAGATTAGATTATATTAGATTAGATTAGATTAAATTAGGTTAGACAAACTTATGATGCAAAATGGCTTCTTTGAACATACCGAAAAAGACCGATTTCGTAGAGAACTGCTCTATTGTTGCATAAACTACTTATAAATATTCACAAAGTTTCAGAGTACAGACTTCGCAAAACACGCGTTTATGAAGTATTTTTGTAATCCATTTTTTTTTTTTTTTTTGGGGTTTTAAAGGTTTGTTTATTTAGACATAATTCGTGTTACAAAACTTTCCCTGCTCTAACAAATGTTCAATAAGCTTCCGAAACAAAACCTAGCGTTTTTACGTTCATTCCACCTATGCTCTCTGATTTCTTTTTCAACACGAATAGTGATGGTTCTGATACTCTCAAGTTGTAACTAATAGTTTTACTGCAAGCCATAAAGCTGCTTTTTCTGAAATGCTTTTTCATCGAGTTCCAATTGAAGAATATCCTCTAAATCAACAACGTTTAAATTATAGCGATTTTGGACAATACGACTGCTCCACTCCCACACTTCCTTTGCTTTCGGGCACTCTTTTATTCTGTGTGCATTAGAGTCAATTCCACCACACTTGTCACATACTTGAAGTCAGATTACCAATATTGTAGCTCATTAGTTTCTCTTTGTTCGGTATCAAATCATTTACAAAATCATACATCTTTGCACGGTCTTTCATTTCAAGAAAATTTGCGCTACAATTTTTCCAGATTAAATCCACTTTAAACTAACTTTGCCTTCGACATCTGGAGATTTACTATCAAGTGAAACAAAATAGTTATAAAACAGTTTAACAGTATTGATATCAAAATTTTCAACCACCACCTTCCCTTCATTTAACCATTCTCTTGCGTTACGTAAGTTTTTGTTGTGAAACGAAATCTACCAAATAACTTTCATCAGTTGGAATGCCATGAACATTAAAATTACAAAAAATATGTTTAAGGAATAATGCCTTAGATTTTGCTTCCGGATCAACAAGCCTGAGACCTCCTTTGAGAAAGTCTAGATAAAGTTGTTTTCTATCCAATTTGAAAATGTATCCTTTCCAAATGAACTTGCCACACGCTGATTTTATTTGAGCTAGATGAGAATTTGCCGGTGGAAACAGTTGTGCAACGTACCATAGTTTTGATAAAATATAAGTATTTAAAATTATACACCGTTCAATTATATTAATTTTCCTTACATTATGCTGAAGCATTGATAAATTGATGTTCGTAACAAGTCGCTTATAATTATTGTTTACTGTAGTTGACCAATTTTTCCAAAAGTGATCCCAAGAACTTTTAAAGAGTCAGTCTCTTTAAATTTCTGTGGACCAAGCAAAGCATTGTTTAGCCTTAAAAAAACTGATTTTGAAAAATTTATTCTGATCGATGCATACTTTGAAAATGTGTCAATTACTTCTATTAAACTATCAAATTCATAATCTTTCTTAACAAAAACAACAATGTCATCGGCAAAAGCTAAAACATTAATGAATTTTCCATATACTAAAACGGGAGGAATAGTAACTGCAATTTTTCTAAGCAGAGGTTCTATGTAAAGTACAAATAGGATCATGCTTAAAGGACAACCCTGTCGTACTGAACTACTAATATTTATTTCAGCAGTTAAAAATCCGTTGACCAGAACACGAGAGGCTGCATTAGAATACAAGCTTTTTAAACAATTTATTAGTAGAGTAGGTAGCCCAAACTTTTCCAAAACTTTCCAGAGATAAGTGTGATTAACTCTATCAAATGCTTTGTTCAAAACCGCGCTCACTAAACAACCTTTAAATCGCTTAGACTCACATGAACGTGTGAGAATACGGCGAATATCTTTCAAATTTTCTATGCAAGAAGTATTTGGCAAACAAGCTGTTTGGCCAAAACCCAGCAATTTACTCATATAAAACTTCAAACGTTCAGCAATAATTTTCATGAATAATTTATAATCGCAATTCAACAAACTAATCGGACGATAGTCATCCAAATCTACACTATTAGCGCCTTTTTTAGGAATCAAAGTTATAATTCCGTCTGTAAAACTTTTCGACGGTCGCATATTTCCCGAAAGATATCCATTAAATAATATTAATAAATCAGCTTTCAAAGAATCAAAATTATTTATATAAAACTCATATGTTAATCCATCAGGGCCCGGTGATTTTTTACGTGTACAATTTTTAAGATTTCCTCGATTTCAAATTCTGCTATAGGCCGCATAATGTCATCGCGGTCCTCTTGATCTAGTGAATTACTTAAACAATGTATAGGATCCTCTGCACTGAGTTGTTGAGAATCGTTATTATCTTCAGTGAATAAATTAGAATAATATTGATAAACTTTATTTTTCAAAATATTTATGTCTACGACTAAGATGTTACCCTCCTTAAGTCTTAAATTTGAACTAGAATTAAGTCTCTTTATTTGAGCTGAAACTTGGTACAAATTTACCATTTCATTCTGCAACAAATTTCCATTATTTAAATTGTTTCCTAAATGCATCAAACGGTTTGATTCAATCTCATATAAACGAGATTTAATCATTTTAATATCTAATAAGGTTTCTTCATTCTTATTTTTCTTGTCCATCCATTCTATCATTTTTCCATAAAAGTAAGATTTTTCATTAGAAATACGTTGGTTCAACTCCCAGCTCTTATTTTGATAAAATTGTTTAAACTTAATTTTTGCAATACTGTTCCACCAAAAATTTTATCATCGGTGTACTGATGTCTTAACTTCCATACTTCAAAACATTCAGAAAATTGATCCGACACTGCATTATCGTTAACGATTGTACTGTTTATTTTCCAATAACCACGACCTCTTACAGAAAGCTCACTGCAAGATTTGATCTTCATCATAATTGCATTATGATCAGAAAATGCAACCGGGAGTGTTGCATAATCTAAAACATTTTCCAAAAAAGCAGATGGCGCATAAAAACGATCAAGCCTTGACTCTGTGTCACCCCGAAAGAAAGTAAACTGATTTTTACGCATATCAACAGCAATGTCTCTAAAATTAAAAAGTTCAACAAGTCGCTTCAAACCGGTAGAATAATTTTTATTCGAACCAGCAGTGTCGAACGCGTTCAAAATGCAGTTAAAATCTCCTCCAACCACACAGAATTTGGACCCCGCTTTATTTAAATGGATTGTCATATTGTCCAAAAATAAAACATCCCGCTCTTTCTTACGGTTTGTGCCCGAGAATGCATACACATTAATATAGTTGATGTGATTAATTATCACTGAGGATATTCTTCCATTTGGGTCGAGAAGAGGGCTGCTGAAATCAAAAGTTTTCTAATCAAAATGGCAGTACCAGAACCACTATCACTTAAATTAACGATGGGAGCATGCGATGGAATAAACGAAAAGTTATCATAGGATACCTCTTGCAGGAAAATAACGTCTAAATCATTAATATAAATAAAATCTTTCAAGAGCTGTTTGTTAATTACACTATTCGAACTATTTAAATTTACAGATCCTAATTTACAAGTGAAATTCATCATTAAAACCTATCAATTACTAAACTAATTAAATCTAATATGCAAAATTACAACTAAAGAAAATAAATGCAAAAAAAGAAACCCCTATTCTCCTACCAAATCACAGTGAAACGTCGTCCAAAACTTCCCCCCCACACCCCTGTTCCCCCCCAGTCCCCTGTTCCCCCCCGGTTCCCTGTCCCCCCCCAGACCCCGCTACCTTCATTTCGTCGACGCCATCCACATCCATCTCACCACTACTCGGCTGCTTGGCTGCCTCGTTCGTCTCTGCCGTCACGATGATCTTCGGCTTCTTCGAGTCGCCGTTCTTCGGTGCCGATCGACTTCTGTCTCTGTTCCGCTGCGCATCACTGATAGCGGTCGGACGCGGAGTTCGCGGACGCAAAAACTTCGGATCGACCGAACCCGATGCACCCGATGAACCAGCCGAACTTGAACGCACTTTCTTTGGGTTTTTCTTGTTCTTCTCCTTCTTCGGTGGCACCACGCGCCAGCCGTCTCCATCTTGCTTGTTCTCCTGCTGTGGCTGCTGCAATTGATCTGCGACTGCTGCTAAAGCTTGAGACCAAAGATCGTCCGTCTCCTTCGCCGCTGTGATCTGCTTTCCGCTGGAAGGTCCAGCGGGGAGCCTTTTCTTCACTTCCACCATACTCTGCTGCGGTTTCATCAAAGCCGTTTGAGGAAACAGAGCGTTGAGGTTCGTCATCGTTGCCTCTGGTTCCTTGCTCAAGGTCGGTTCCGCCATTTTCTGCTTGAACCACCGAGCAGCTCCACCAGCAACTGCGGCACTGTAGGAACCGCGGCTAGCATCCAACCGGGTATTGACAGTTTTCCGTTCGGGACACTCTGCCTTGATATGGTCCGTCGCACCGCAAAGGAAGCACTTGTTCACCAAACCTTCGTAGAAAACCCTTGCTCGAATGTTCCGCACATGAAGGGACGCCGGAATCTCCGTACCCTCCTTCAGCTCGATGTACGCCTCGGACGGATGTCCAGATAGGAAACCCGTTTCCTCGCCGTACTTTTCGCGAATCAGCCGCTGGATTCGGCCGTACTTGGACAGAGCCGTCCCGATCTCGCGATCGTCCACCTCCGGCGGTAGGTTGAACAGCCGCACGTACTTCACCACCGCGTTTGCTGGTGACAGGCGAACCTGCGTCGACTCGTACTTGTTGTACGCAAACTCCATGGTTCCGGGCAACCTGGCCAGAGTGGCCTTGAATTCTTCCTCGTTCTTGAACTTCACGATCACAGAAGCGTCCAACTTGTCCTTGTACATGGACAGCAGATGGTCCGCCTTCAGCTTCATCTTCCCGCGCATGAAATCAAAGATTTCCGGTTCCGTAGGTTCTCGGCAGTTGCCGGCAAACCGAATCTTCAAGGAGTTGGTCTTGAGGTCACTTTCCGCCATTTTCACTCCGCGTTATCGAAATAACAAAAGAAAAAAAAAACCACTATTGTTCTTATAACAAAGAACCGGCAGCGCGCACGCTGGTCACGAATCGGAAGATTTTAGATACTCGCTCTTGAAACACGTCTAGCTGTGACAATGTCCAAACACGAACTCGTCCATTGAATGTCAGTTCATGAATGAGTAAAACAAAAATTCACAGTGCTTAAAAAACACTGTGTCATTTTTCTATATAAAAATAGTGCAAAATTGTTTAAATTTGTACAGCACAGCATTTTAAGTAGAAAAATTATAGTTCCTCCCACCTTTGTCATATTTGTATAGTGCCCACAGGCAAGAACTCGTGAAGGAAATCACAGTCTATATTCATTTCCTGGATTTTCCCCGGTTAATTGGAAGAGAAAATGAAAACCAATGAACCAGTCACCTTTTCCTGTTCTCAGCTGGAAAGAAGAGTATGAGTGCAGACATAATCGTACGAGTGTGGGTACAAATATGATTTGCAAACAAAACACCTCCCAACAAGAAGGGGATTGATTGATTCGATATGTGAGTGGTGTTTGCTTTTCTTGCCAACAAGCTCTGCCACAGTCCGCATCAGGATTACGACGAAGGTCAACGGAGAGTGAAAGCAGTTGTAAGTGGGCGTCAGGAAGAAGGAGCTTTTTCTTGTGCTTTTGGGTAGCAACAGGACGAAAAAAGGAAAATAAATGTAATCGGATTTCGTGGTGTCCATTGTGGAATTTCCCACCCATATATCGCCAAAATGAGCACTTTTCCTCCACTGAAAGAGGCTCAGGCTAACGAACGACTTGTTGGCAGCTGCTACCGGGGACTTGCTGGAACTGGATAGGAATTTCTCCCGCTCAGCTGGTGTGATTTGTGTGTTTGATTTGACCAAATCTGAGAAGTATAAACGTGCGAAGCAATATGTATACGCAAAGATTCTCGCTTTCTTCTTGTTGACTTTGCTGGTCGAGGAAAGCGATCTGATGTGGGATGAAGATTCAATATCAAGATCTTAGACGGCGGTGTGGGGCAATAAATTTTATCGGAGAAAAATGTACTAAAAATAGCAGCCATTCAGAAGCGGATCGATTGAAATTGATACAGGTTCAAGGGCGAAAGAAATCTCCAAAATAACAAAAAAAGCATTGGAACGAAAAAATCCTAAAACTTCACACATTTTTTATTACAATTTAGATTCTACAGTAGAAAATGTGAAAAACAAGTACAAAATTTAAAAAAAGAATGTAAAAGCAAGAAGAACTAAAAAGCCTTACAGTTATGAAAAGTGATGGTAGAACAATTGAAATATTATCGTTAGCAAAAATTTACTAAAAAAGATTAATGCAAATAACAATACTGAAAATGAAACAAGAAAAAAAAAGAAAATTCGCAAATTATTTTTTGGTGTTAACCCTGGTAACATTTTAGGTTTTAAGTAGGCCATAAAAGCCTATTGAGGCCGTATGAGGGTTTCCAGAACCATGATAAAACCTGTAAGTTTAAAAATGTTACTAGGGAACCTTCCTATGGCAGTTTTTGACCAAATCCGGTTCCCTTAGGCTTTGGATGTCCCTTTTCTGTAATCAACCTGGAAAACCGGATTTGGTCACTGTGACCACCGGGAATCTGCTACATCCGTAAAAATACCTTTTTGAGACCCCAACTCTGACGACCTGTATTTTGAGTTGCTTTCAGAAAGGGGACATCCTAAACTTTCATTTGAGGATTTGGTCAAAAACTGGATTTTTTACGATTTTTTTTAAATTTGTATGTATGTATGTATGTACACACAAAGAAAAAATACTCTAAATTTAAAAAGATCGTTCGTTGGATTAAAAGTTCGCGTTGGTGAATATTCGTAGAAAGTTCAAACTTTTTAATTTAAAAGTTAAAAAGTTGTTGATACTACCATGCATTTCTGGATAAAATCGTTGTATAGGTAAAAGTTTTTTACTTTTAATATAAGAAAAAACTTTTTATTGCAAGAATAAATATCATTTAACATTACATTGTTGATTTTCGAAAAATGTGATGGATTTTATTTCAATATTTTAATATTAAAATAGTATGTTTTCGATTTTTTTTTGTATTTAACGCATACGCATGGTTGGCCAACTTCCGCGTCCAAGCTGTACCGATTCTTACGGTACGCCACCGGTCACGTTCGAAGGCCCCAGGCTGAGCAGGCTACGGATGGATGTTTCGTTGGGCAGCAACATCGCGGCCTTCATTTTGGAGCGCGACAGAGGTGGAACAGAAAAGGCTCGGAGGAGTTGACCATTGGTTGTTGATTCGGGAAGGGAAGTCGACGTTTCCCGGCTGGGAAGTGAAGCGCCTGAAAGGATAGTTCACTATCACTTCGTCCTCCTTCGAAAATGATACAGCCGTCAAGGTTCATCCGGCCGAAGCTACACCGTCACGAGATGAGCGTTTGCTGGCGGGAGTTGCTGAAATAGTTTGAAAGTAATTGAAATTGGCTAGACACTGAACACAATCTCAATACTCACCGGTGACTTCTTCGGTATTCCGGGTAGATGTTCTTGATCAGGTTCGTCGGGTCTCGCTCCAGGACATCCTACACTGTCCCGTCATCACTTCCGGCACATAATGCTACTGATGGTCGTAAACCGCCGGCATCAAGTGCAACATCCGCGCTGACCACCTCCGATTATGCCGCTTCTCGTAGTTTCCCTAGTCCGTCGGATCCTTCTCCTCTCTCAATACAACCGGTGCAAAACCACATCCCGACCTCCGATTTTCGGCAACAGCATAAACGGCGTCCTACACAAACAAACAAAATCAATCACAAACGCAACCAAACACCCAAGCTTCCTTCTTACCCATTTAGGTCGTGAAAGCTGCAGGTCCTGCAGGAAGCTGGACTTGTCCTTTTGAAAACCAACTTTCCCCTAATCCCCCAACCATGTTCCGCACCCGCACCATCCTCCTTCGAAGGTTTCCGCGTCCAAGTCGTGGTCCAAGTCCTGGCTGCGGCCGCGTTCGGTTTTGAATGTCGTCGTGAACCACCACCCACTAACCACCGAAATCACCTAAGCGTTTGTTTACATTTTGGACTAAGGCAGTTTCACGAGAACGACAAAATGAAAGAAATGATACAATCGAATTAAAGGTTTAAACTTTTAAATCAGTTAGCAATGAGATTTTCAAAAACTGTAGCAGTAAAAGTTTTTATTTTTAAAACAAGAAAAAAACTTTCCCTCTAGCAAATTTTAGCAACTTTTTAATTCAAAAGTAAGTTACTTTTGTCATTACAGTAATATTTTTTTGTGGGTATGATCCCCATACCCGCAGGCAACTTGGTCCCGAAACACATGTGAGCGCTACACAGAAAAAAAATATTCTTGTAAATTTACATTATTTATCATGTACCAAAAAGTATCATGATAAATGATGCATATTTACATTAGGTTCATTGGATATTTATATTAGATTCATTGGAAGTTTACATTAGTTTTGAAAATTTACATTAGTTTTGGAATTTACATTACTTTTGGAATTTACATTAGTTCAAAACAACTAATTCTGATAGGCCAATGGGAATGAGAAGCTCGACTTGGATTGCAGTAGGAAAATGGTGTGGCCTATGTTCTATTTTAAAATGATTGAAGCGGGCAGCAAAAGGAAATTTGGATTTTAAAAAGTTGTTTTACAGGTAGGGGACGCTTTCTCGTCGACGGCCAAGTGGAATAACGCTGGGCTGGAATCGAACGGACGATGGGTAGGATGTTCGGTGTTACTGCTGCTACCCGCTGCAGACTGAGCCATCTTCGCATTTCATAAATGAGCGGCTAAAGCATCAACATGTTCAGGTCGAGGCTCAGGCAGTGGGCCAGCGAAGTATTAGAGCGATAGAAAGAGAACCAAATATTACTATTTTTAGTTCGGGTAGTTTTGAAGTCTGCCAAAATACATTGGATATATGATTTACATTAAATAGGAATTTACAGGAAGCCGAACTCGGGTAGAAATTCATCAGATTTGAGTTTCCATGCTCAACGTTTCCATTAGATTCATGATTTACATTAGATTTAGATTTACATTGGAGTAATTTCCATGACTTTTTACTCTTTACATCATATTTCAACATTACATTGAGTGAGTTTACATAAGAAACAGTGTAGGTGAACAATTCGATCATCTTTTACTCCGTAATCTGTACACCCACGTGCATAAGTTTTTTTGCACGAATTTCAATGCTACAAATACCGACGCATAGATCAAAATGATTTCCCGCTTCCCTCCCCAAGCGCCGGAAATTTGTAGTGGGTGTAGGGACACTTTGCATAGACGCCCTTGCTCCCATCACGTCACGGAGGGTATGGAGCGACGAGAAATTAATAAGCATGCCCCCCCCCCCAGTCGAACCTTCATTAGAGAAGCAGGCAATCCACAACTCACAGCGAACGACTAAGGGAACACCCTACCGCGTATATAATAAGGTTGGCGTGGATGTCTTGAGTGGTTTGAGCAAATGTAAGAGTATTAGTGAGAGAGTTTTTTGGTTTAGAAAAGGAACGGGCTCACCAAATAATTAATCTTCAAGACCAGCTTCAGTTGAGCTCGAGGAGTTTTCCAATTTGATAAACTCCGCGACCGATGAACTCTTCGACAACAAACTGCCAACCACAACTTTCAGCTGGTGACGTAGCAGATGGACTCCTCCGTTGTCCATGAAAGTGTACCGGATGAATTTGCTGCTGCTGGAAAATCTTGACTGATCTTGATCTTTATTATGATGATTCTTCGCGTTGGAATCCGGAAAGCAGCTCCAATATCTGCAACAGGCTCGGGCTCTACGTTAACGTAGAATCGCTGCATTCAGCTTTTTAAGACAATAGTTGATTTCCCCCTAGAATTAAATCCTAAAATTCGCTTAAATCATCGTCTCCAAACGGAACGAAATGTGTTGTCTGCACGACCAAATTCCCCACTTTAAGCATTACCTTTAATCTTTTGAAGATTGATGCGCTCATCTTCCCTCCAATTTGTTAGTATCCAAATTTAGAACGTACTCAATCAAATTAGTTTCTCTCTCCCCAAATTCAACTCTGCATGTAGTTGTCTGCGCCGGTTTGCATGAAAAGACCGAGATCATCTGTTATCATTTCGGTTGAAACATGCGAGGGGTAATGTGATAATGGTCCACCCCTCAATCGAATTGCGTGCTCCGGCGCGGGGGAGTCTTCGCATCAACCGCTCAGCTGGAGCTTGGTTCATTCGTCAGCTGACTTGCTGAGTGAGGGCGTTAATCAGGGATTAGTTGGAGGTTGTAAAACGGGGTTTTAGGTGCTGAATGGTCGCATTTTCACAGCTGGACGTTGAGTTGTCTCCTCCGTGAATTGCTATTGTTGTGGGGACGCTTATGTTGAAGGGTTCGATTACCGGATATCTCAATTTGGAGACGCTCGTGAGACGGGGGTCGTTTGTCAAAAGCACAATTCTTTTTATTGACTGTTCCACGGCTCTGATTTGAGGTTATTAAACGACCTCAGCAGCGAAAGTGGACGATCAGTCAAATGTGCAAGGGTAATGGAGCAGATCGTTACAGTTCTTCAGTGATCTCTGAGCTGTAGAGGATGCTGCAGTATCTCCATCGGGATCGAGTCTTGTATCATAGGGAATGTCATGGGTTGGGATTGTAACAGCTGTGGGAGTTCAACAAGTAACTAACCTATTTTTTCTCTTTCTCCTACAGGGACATCGACCTACCAACGCAGCCCATCATGCCCTCTCCCTCTGTTCCTCAGAACGCGATCGTATCGCCGGAGACCTTCAGCAATCACTCCTCTCCAACGCAGTCCTCCCAGCACCTCCCAACGGTTCCAATAACCTCGCAACCCCTACCCACACCTCCTCCACCACCTCCCCTCTTATCCGAAGCCCAATCCCACCCCCAGTTGCCCCAACTCCCGCAAGACTACCATACCACGATCGCCGTGGAGTCCGAATCCGCGCTAAGTTCCTCGATCGGAACCGGTGGCAGCAAAACCCACCTCGGATCTTCCACAACTTCTTCCGCGGGTGGCCCGTCGACGTTCCAGCGGGTTCCAACGCCAACCCAAAGCATAAAAACGCCACCCTCGGTGGTCATCATTCCCGGCGGCGGTCCCGGATGTTCCACGACCCCTTCGACCAGTGATGCCGGCGGCAGCAGGCCAGCAGGTCCAAGCGGAGGACCCTCGCCGGTAGCCGGCCCGTATCACTACCAGCAGCGACACCAGCCCGGAGGATCACCACTGGCCCAGGTGGCCACGCCATCCACGACGGTCGCCACTCCGGCCCAGCACCATCTGGCGGTGCTGTATCACTCCTCGCACCATCACCATCTGCATCCGATTCTGAACACGACCCGGCGGCCCTCGCGACTCCCGGAACCGATTTACTACCAGCAGCCGAGGGAGGTGAAGCCGTAAGTAGTGGATCTTAAAATCGATGGTTTGGCAACCCGGCGCAGCTGTCAAAAGGATGCAATTCTGAAGGACATAACTTCAGATGTAAACAATCGTTACAGTGACATTCCGAAAAGATAGACCTAACTTGTAAACAATCCAAGCGTGATTGTGATAAAAGGTCCTAAGTCAGTTTTTTACCTTTAAAAAATTCGCCCTTCAAAAATGCATAATTTGACAGTTAAGCAGAGTTGCTAGACAATCATTTTTTTCAAATCATTTTTTTAAATCAAACTTTTTTTACATTATTTCATCCATCATTTTTCAAAATCTAGTGGAGAAGCGTTGGCCACGACCTTGTCGGCGCTCTACGGGAAGCTGCTGGTGGTGATGGGGATCGCGTTTCCGATGGCCGAGGTTATCTCCACGTACATTCCGCCCTCGTTTTATGAGGTGAGTGAGAGGTTTTGTGATCATAGTCATAAATCATCTGGTGAGATCATTAGTAGCGGTGGACTTAGTTGGTGTTTAGATGTTTGAAAGCAAGGTTGTAAGCCCTAAATTGGAAATTATTTTGTTTCAAATGAATATCCAAGGGCACTTTGTCCTAATGTTCAACATAAATAACTTCACACAATTATAATGTCCTACGAAAGGACACCTTATTTGACACAATATTTTACAACAGGGAATAAGGCTAACTTGACCCTAATACACTCAACCCCACTGGTTGGACACTTTTTCGTTTGACACTTTTTAGTTTGTACCCCATTGATTTGACAAAATCAAACTAAAAAATTAAGAACTGTCACTTTTTACACGGCGCTCACGCACACTATCAAAACAAACGTTTGGTAGTGTGTGTGAACTCCTTGTAAAAGGAGTGTCAAAATAAACAGTGTCAACAACAACAACAGGGGCAACCTGAATTTGTGACAGTCTGTTTTAAAAATGTCTTATGAAAGATAATAATTGATCAGAAATTTTAAGATTTAATATAAATACGATGTCTTAAGCTCTGATAAACATTTTCCCTCGTTTCAACTTAAAATTACAACTCATCTCATCATCTTCAATTGATTTTCCATCAAGTGCAGCTTGCAGCAGATTGATTGATACGAGCTTCATCTGCTCGTCAACTCAATTATTCCACTATCCATCGAACCGTCCGCAACCAGCAAGGGCAAAACGTCATTAAAAACATCATTTCCAATGCCTTCCCCTCTTTTCCACCTTTGCAGGGCTTCTACCTGTATCTCTACATCGGCAGCATGGTGTTCCTCCTGTTTATGTACACGACACTGCTCTGGGGCAAACCAAAGACTCCCCCTCCCGTCAAAAGTAAGCACTTACTCCAACATTATTTAAGGGTTATTTATTGTTAAATTCCTTCAAAATTTGACGACTATCCTGATTTTTAAGCATTGCAGGATGTTACGAATAGTAACGGCGTTACGCACGCCAGAAAAGTCAAAAAGCGGTATCAACGTTATACAAAAGTGTAGCTGTCATACCATGACGTACCGAGCGATTTTGACATTTTAGGCGTGCGTAAGGCCGTTACTATTCATATCGTCCTCCATGCTTCAAATCTGGATTGTTTAAGCTATTTTAAGCATAAAAATTTTATATTAGCAAAATATTCAATTAACTTCCCACTTCTTCGCAGAACAACCCACCAAGGCGGCGATAATCCACCGGACGCAGAGCACAACCTGCTCGACGGACAGTGGCGAGCGGTCCGACAGCGAGGACGACACGGTCAGTTCGGAGCCCAAGGTCATGATCCCGACGCGGCGAATGTCGATGGCGTCGGCGGCGGCCGCCTCCCGCATTCAGCACTTTGGCAGCTTCTACCTCCGGATGGGGGCCGTCGGTAAGGCTTCCCAGAATCGGAACTCGGAACGGGGTTCCTTGGGTGGAAAAATGGGGAGAGAGTTCTCTGGAAATTGAAATATTTGTAACACTTTTGAGAGGGAACCCTCTAGATTATTTGTTGTTGTTGTTGTTTTTTTTTATTTTGTTATCAATTGTATTTATATTTTTCTCTTCTTCAAATGATCTGGCACTAGATTTTTTTAAGCAATTAGACTGTATCCAGTTTTTTTTACGAATGGTGCACACCCGAAATGTCAAAATCGCGCAGTGGTACCAACATTAGAAAAAAAAATTGGCTGTCATGCCTTGGCACACTTTATTGTAATATTGGTACCACTGCGTGATTTTGACATTTCGGGCGTTCACCATTCGTAGCGTCATCTTCGCTTAAAAATCTGGATTCTGATTCCACGTCAAATCAGCAGGATCCAAATCAAAAGTGATCCGATTTCGCTCAAATTTGCCATGGGAGTTCCTTGCCCAAAATAAATTCACTCAGCCCCCGATGGTCACTCGTTGTAAAACTAGAATTATTCAGCACTCATCGTTTTTATCCAACTCGGTAAACTTCGTTGGATAAATGACTCGTGCTGAAAAAATATTCTTATTGCTAAACTGCAATTTCGGTTATAGTGGAGAGTTGCTCCACCAAAATAATATAAACTTGCTTTCAATTCAATTTTTAAACAGCTCATCAATCCCCTTGCAGTAACTAGTTTCTAATTGTTTGTTTGCTCATTTTCAAACCTTCAGCCTTCGGCATCGGCAGCATGATCTACTCGGGACTGGAGTTCGGGCAGTACTTTGAGCTGGAACGGGACACCAAGTGCCACAACGTGCTGCTCGCGCTGACGCCGGCCACCCGAATGGCGTTCATCTTCATTCAGATGTATTTCATCTTTCTAAACAACGAGGTATGAATCTCTTTGAAGTGTTCGGCCAGTGACTAACCGAATCCGCTGATTTATTTGTTTGTTTTCATTTTGTAGCAAATCAAAGTCTATCGGCACAAGATTTTGGCCCGGTTCGGACTGATGCACATGATTGGCACCAACCTGTCGGTGTGGTTTTCGGTGCTGATCCAGGAGACCAAGCACGAGATACTGACGTTCTACAATCCGGAGAACCGAACGTTGCGGATTTCGCACCGATTGGGTAAGCACAACAAACATTTATTTTTGGTTTCATGCGTAACGCTTAATTGTACCAAATGTTCTTAAATATTCTTATGTTATTCCAGGTAACAAAATGATCCCGCACCCGGTGGAATCCATCGCCCACCTGCGGGTCGCCCGTGGCCTCAAAGGTCCTCACAACATCTTCGAGTGCCGCCGCTCGAACATCATTGGAACTCTGGTCCAGGATGCGTCCCCATTCCTATTTCCCTGTACCATCGAGTACTCACTCATCTGCGCCGCCATCCTGTACGTCATGTGGCGCAGCATAAGCCGACCCCAATCGGAACCACCTCAACGGCAAGAGAGCCTCCATCCGCTCAAGAGGTCACCCCATCACTACTCGGTGGACTGCGCGGGTGCCCACAAGGGACTGTTCATCGGGATCCTGATTCTGGTGCTGACGATCATCTCGTTAATCCTGTTCTTCGTGCTGATCTCCCGACCCGAGTTTGTCAGTTTGGCCGTAACGGAGGTCAATATCTGCGAATTGACGCTGTACGGAACGACAACGGCCGCAACGCTGATCGGGATGATTCAGGTTCGCCACATGCAGTACGACGCCTTCCGGAGTTTCAGCCTGGACGACATCCTACTCGTCGGCGGCCAAACCGGCTCCTTCCTGTACAGTACCTTCACCGTGATCGGCGGCCAGTTCATGATGCGCAAGGACACGGTCCTGGTTCTGATCACCGCCCTGGCGTCCCTCGTCGAGACCGCCTGCCAAACCATGTTCATCCTGGACGCCAGCCGGCGATCCGCCGCAACCCAGGAGCACATCCGGAAGAAACCGGGCCGGGAAATCGTCACCTTCCTCCTCGTCAGCAACCTGGCCATGTGGGCCATCAACACGCTGGAAAAGTCCCGCGCCGAGTCGCATCCCATCCAGCTGCACTTTTACGGCCTCTGGGCGTGGACCATCATCACGCACGTGTCGATGCCGCTGGCCATCTTCTACCGGTTCCACAGCACCGTTTGTCTGTGCGAAATTTGGAAGCGGGCCTACAAAATGAAGCCGGCTTACATGTAATCTAATCGCCGCCGTTCGAAAGGGGTGCGGGCAGGAGGACTCACTTTCAAGTGTGTTCGAAGAAATTGGGAAAGGAAGAAACATTCGCTGAGCAGTTCTCTGTGAAATTGAAAGTCGATTTGTTTTCTATTTGACTTAGTTTTGGTTTGGGAGTTTTTTATGAAAATTGTTTGCGCATGTTCCTTTTTCACATTCATATGATTTTGGATATAACTTTTTTTTTTTACAAAAATCTCATTAAAATATGTGTCAAAGTCACTCATTCCCAAAAACACATTTTTTTTGGGAAATCATGCTAGTACACTCAACCCCCGGTGGTTGGTCATTTTTTCGTTTGACACTTTTTTAGTTTGTACCCCGTTGGTTGGTCAAAGTCAAACTAAAAAATGACGAACTGTCACTTTTTACACGGCGCTCACGCACACTTTCAAAACAAAAGTTTGGTAGTGTGTGTGTGAACTCCGTGTAAAAGGGGTGTCAAACTAAAACGTGACCCCGTTCGTTTGACAACAGTTGGTGTCAAACCATCGGGGTTTGAGTGTATGTTGCAATGTTGGATGTGAACAGGGATGCCACATGATTTTTTAAAATGTCTGTGAAAAAGTCTGTGTATGTCTGTGTCTTTGTCTAAAATTCAAATAAATCAATTTACAGTCATAGAAATCTATCAAATATTGTGTTTTTAAGCATTTGAAGACAAACGAAATAAGTTTCGATTGATATTTTAACAAAATAACAATTTAATGAAGTTTTTAAAAAGTCTGTGTACCTCAAAAAATGTCTGACACGAGCTCAAATGTCTGTGAAATACAGACAAATCTGTGTATCTGGCATCCCTGGATGTGAAGCACTTGAAATTGAAGTTATTTTTTGGAAGGTGCTAAGAAGTCACCCTAGCCGAGTGGTAATGACCGTTTGTATAGTTTCTGGAAATCTTCTATCTTCTAGAATCTTATCTCTTCTTCTATCTGGAAATCTTATCTCTTCTAAAGCTTTAAATTCTGGACCAACATTTGAAAGGGGCGGTACGATATTTCTGTGTACGTCTTTACATTACACGCTTTTAAATGGGACGCAAGGCCGTAAGAGCAATGTAAGGATTTAGGAATTTATTCATGAGTATGGTGCATTTGCACTTTAAACGTGAATATATTCCTTCATGGTGCTCAAATTCATGAACACAATTCACTATTTCGAGGATTGACTTTTTTCCGTGTACGAGTTCTGCTAAACTCATTGTTCTGGGTATTCAATTTGCACTCAAACTTGTATTCATTTCCAATTATTGGATTCAACTTTATCAGTCTTTGTCCTTCATTCCACAATCCTCAATAGTCTTGTGCCGAACATTTTACATACCAATTCAAAGGGCAGGGGATCAAACCATCAAGCCGTGAGCAATTTTCAATAAACATTCTTGTTGGGCGCAATAGGTACATATGTCAAAGTTGAGCCCAAAAAATGGCGTTTCGATGGAATCGGTATTGGAGCCTGCTGCAAAAAGAAATTGAGGTTCTTAAAATATCCATTTTTAACAGTAGTTTGCAATAGCTATGAAAAATATCAAAACAATCCCGGATGTCTATGGCACAATTTGAAGTACCGTCAGTGGGTCTGGGGGGTGAGATTGGGTCAAAGTGATTTTTTACGGATTTTGCCATTTCTCAGGTTCTTTTCAATGAAACTGAATTCTGTTAAATGGGTTGTGTAGGGGACATCTCAAGATGACTTCGCTGAAAAAATCTCGTCCCTAGAGCAAATCCTGTTATTTTGGACCTTTCACATACAACAAAGAAAAATAGATTTTATCAAGGTTGACAAAAATGCGTTAGTTCGCATTTTTGTCAACATTGATCCCGAACAAACGGTAATAACTAAATTCATGCCATTTCAATAACAAATACTGTTAAAATAACGGAAAGTGTTATGGAATATGGGGTCTCGTGGCGCAGGGGTAGCGGCTTCGGCTGCCGATCCCGATGATGCTATGAGACGCGGGTTCGATTCCCGCCTTATCCACTGAGCTTCTATCGGATGGTGAAGTAAAACGTCGGTCCCGGTTTCTCCTGTCTCGTCAGAGGCGCTGGAGCAGAAATCCCACGTTAGAGGAAGGCCATGCCCCGGGGGGCGTAGTGCCAATAGTTTCGTTTTCGTTATGGAATATTCTTGCAAAATCCATTTTTGTATAAGAGTTCAATAACAGTTTATGTTATCATAACAAAATTTGTTATCGGTCTGATATTGATTGAAAGCCAGAACAACTTGGGAATAACATGTTTTGTTATGGAAGAATACCTCAAACTGTTATTGGGCCGGTCATCAGTTGTTAAAATAACAAAAAATAATAACAAAGAGTAATGTAATTTCATGTTTCTTTTTCAGTTTCCTATGATAATAACTTCCTGGGCCGTGTTTTTGTTTAAATCTTCGATCATTTGCCTGCTTTTTGTATTTTTAATCCACAAGGGCTATTTTGAAAAGTTTATTATAGTGTTAAAATTAAGTTTGATATTTTGAATTGTTATGGCGTATGATTTCAATGGTTTTTGAGATTTTTTGCCCATTTGTATTGAAATTTAGTCAAAAAAGGAAATAAACACTTTTAATCTTAAAGAGAACTGCTCTTTCTAAAATGTGATTCATAGAAAGGTGCTGCGCATCTTCTCAAATGAAAAAAAAAACAAGAAATACTCATTGGTTAAAATTTACCTGACAAAAAGAACCGCTCAACTATCTGAACCAACTAAACAGTCACTCACTATTACTATTCCAAAGTTCTAACATTTCATGCCCTACTCAAAATCATAAACCCTTAACAAGAAAAAGCATAGCACGGAAACTTTTATATACGACTCTTACAAAAAAAACTTTTATTCGTTCTCTCCACTCTAAAAACACCTGGGACATGCCAGAAAAATAAATCCCCAAAAAAAAATATTTAAACGATGTTAACTCTCTATTTAGCGGAACAAAATTGAACGATGTAATCAAAATTGTAAAAAAAATACTAAACTAGCAAAACAGAAAAAATCAAATAACAAGCGAAAATATCCAACTAAGAAATGTACCTTGTAGCATTTAGAGAAAACAGTAAAAAAATTCCCTTAGATGAACCCCGGAGTCTCATCTGCCAAATCGACAGCATAACTGTACCAAGTGTTTTTCAAAACGTCTAAATTTTTAAAAACAATAGCCCACCGTAATACGAGTAACTTTTTGACGCTGATTTTAAACTAGAAGTTCACCCAATGCACACCCAATTCATCCATTGCACAATAGATCAGTCGAAACAATATTTAAAACAAAGAAAGTGAGGAACAAAATTTTAATCAAACCATTTTTAAGCGATAGTTTTTTGATAGGAATTTTAGAATTTTTACAGGATAGTAGTCGGAATTGGTAAAAGAAATGATCGCAGAGTTGAATACAGCCAAACAGCAATACCGTCTTCACACGCAAACACAGGTGTTCAAAAGTGTTCAAAATTCGGTTAAGAATCGGCAAACAATTTTTAAAAATAGGCAAATTTATTCGATGAAAACTCCAACAACTCATTTCCCAAAATCATAACCTCAAATAATAGCGAAACATTCCAAGGTCGATCACGATCAACGGCTTGCTTTGTTCACCAGAAACTCGTACGACGCCCACCGGAAATCATCAAAATATTAGTACCCCGTCAAAACGGCGGTAGGCCATGGATTTGCTCGCCCCTTGGTTGGTAGGTCAGTTTTCGAATCTAGACGAATTGATTGCGTGAACTGTCATTGTTTACGCGTTGGCTTTGTCTGGCAACTCTTCCCTTTCAAACATCACAAACAGAGGAAGCGAGGGGAACGGGGGGCTGGTTGATGGATTTTCATTAATCGCATCCCACATCGCGTGCGTGAGCTGACTTAAGCTGGTGCACGAGAGGTCCAACGATCGTTGCTTTTAAAATTAAATTTTAATTCGAAAATTTTGGCGTTAATATAAAAAAAATGTTTACAAAAATAAATAAACAAACAAGCAAAATTTCATTGGTGGACCCCTCGCCCGTAACAAGTTGATATTTGCTCTCGATCTTCCCAAAATAAACACGTGTTGCAGACACCGAGCGGCTTAGTCAATTGTACCAAACGATGACGCCGGAAATTGTGGTCAAAGTCGAGTGTGTGGGGGGTGCGCGTACTAGCATTAGTACAAGCGATTAATCACCGGATCGACATTTAGAGCACTCTGCTTAGAACGAGCGAGCGAGCGTTCCGGTCAACTGGTCGAATGCGTGGAGGTCGAAACAGCTGTCAAAGTTTTGTTTGATGATCAATAACTTTTGATTTTGACAGTTGTCATTTTTGACAGTTTGACGTGATCGTGCTATCTTGTCGCACGTCAATTTTTTTTTAAACGCTTTTAAATGTTTGACCTAGGATAAACCAAAACAAGAGCACACAATGTAACAAATTTTGAGGATCTGTGATGATCAAAGGTAAGGCATTGAAAACTGCACAAAATGGCGTCCTTAACTAAATTTGCCCAAAATATACGTGCGACAAGATAGCGCGATCACGACGAGTTGTTATTTTTGACAGCTGTACGGTATTCATGTGTGGATTCAATTGTTTTGATGAAACTGTTTGGGATTTATCACATTTTCTGGCAGTGACATGTTCAATAGAGGCTAGTTGCTGTCAAAGTGACTTCACTAGAGGGCTTTTGTTAATTTGATTTGGTTAACCGCGGTGGATTTTCTTGAAATAATTCGAACTGTCAAAAATCCACCAAAGCATCTACCGGTGGATACTTTTCTACCACAGATTTTTGTGCGATCAATGTGGTTGATGCTTTGGTGGATTTTTGACAGTTCGAATTATTTCAAAAAAATCCACCGCGGTTAACCAAATCAAATTAACAAAAGCCTTTAGTACTCGTGTGTGGAACTAGCTTTCAAACGAATGCACCATAAAATTGCTATTGAAATATTTCACGTGCAGTGTTGCCAGCAGCTTTGAAAATAAATAAATAATAAATAATTTAAAATTTCAATAAGCAATTTTGTCAAAGTCCAAAACGGAAGGAAACTGCATTCGACCACCGAAGCGAAACTCCCCTCGATTCTCAATTTTCAGAAGGGGGCCAAATTCCCCACTGTTTGAATCATCGTGTCATGTTTATGTTCTGTGCAGCGTTGACAAAAAGCCGCATTAGTCTTTCTGTATGGTTGGGAATAAACTACAAAAAATATGCCGCCGACGGCGCCACGCGAAACGTCAACCCAAATGACACCCGCATGAAAAACGAGCCGAACACTAAAACCATAAAGAAAACACAAAAAAACTGTAACAGAGTCGACAAAATAGCTCAAAAAACAACAATCGATCAAAATGATGACAAACTGTGGGAACATATTTTTTTAAACTAATTGCAAGTTCAATATCTAACCCGTCAAACATAACATAACAAATGTAACACAACAAAGAAGAAAACGAGAAAAATCAAAACAAAAACAAACAAAGCAAACCATGCATCACAACGGAACAGCCGCCCACACGGAGAACTAGATGTTATTGTCATGTATTCACTCGAAACACATTTTAAACAGAAAAGCGAAGGTAAAATAATATAACATAAAAATATTAAAAAGAAATTTTGGATGACAGTTTATAAAAATATAAAAAAAGATAAACAATCTGTCGAAATGGTGGAGAAGGTAAAAGGAAGATGAATAAGAAGCTGAATGTTTTTAAATAGCTGGTTGTTTTTTTTGTTTTACAAACTCACTGTAAATAGTCGTAAACTGTCCCAATAATGTGTCAAAAAATTCTAGCAAGAGAAAAAAAATCTAGGAATCGGTCAAAAACGCAGCTGGCAGCTGCTGCGCGGATTAAGTTTTGTCAAATTGTTTATGCTTAAAAGTCCTAACCTATTAAAAAATTGCACCCAAAGAAAGAAAAAAAAACATACAAACAAGCACGGAAGCGCTATACTATTAGTTATTGCAGATATTCGTTTTCGTGTCGAGATAAGTTTGCTGTTGTAGAATTTGTTAATTTAATGAAATGAAAAAAAATAAGGCCAGAAAAATACACGCTAGTAAGCACTAGAAATGCCAACAAATGAAAAGGTCACTGAAATCAGTATTTGAGTGAATCTCGCGGGAAGAGAAAACGCGAACCGTTTCGAACGCTAAGTTATTTCAATTTTTGACTCTAGTATTTAGGAATCGACCGAGTTTTTATTGTAAACACAATTTTTTAAGATATATTGCAAATATATTGGAGGTCAAGCTAAATAAACGCATATTTATACAACGGAAAACTGGTTGTTTTATTTTATAGTAAGTTTTTTTTAAGTTATTCTTTTCGTTTTTCGAAAATCAACCTTTCATTAAGCTACATTTGTAACAATTAAAATCAAATCAAACATTTTTCGATGTATTGCGAGTAGAAGAATGAGGGCTTATTAGATGACACTAGAAAAAAAAAAAAACATTTTCACAAAATCTCAGCAACCAGCAGTGTGATCACCAAACCCATTTTTTTTTTTAATTTTTTGAAGCATTTTCATATTTATAAATTATTATTAGATTTTTTTCCAATGTATCTTTTGCCTTCCTCACTGAGGTAAGGCTATAATCCTGCTCTAAAAATGAACTTTTTATTAAAAGCTCGAAGACCCACCTTCATATATACATATCGACTCAGAATCGAACACTGAACAAATGTCTGTGTGTGTATGTGTGTGTGTGTGTATGTATGTATGTGTTCAAAAATCTTGCCAAGTTTTCTCAGCAATGGCTGAACCGATTTTGATCGAACTAGTTCCATTCGACTTGGTTTAGGGTCCCATACATCGCTATTGAATTGTTTGAAGTTTCGATAAGTAGTTCAAAAGTTATGTATAAAAATGTGTTTTCACATATATCCGGATCTCAATTATATGCATGTAAACGATGTCCGGATCCATCATCCGACCCATCGTTGGTTAGGTAATCGAGAGACCTTTCCAACGAGTCCACAACATTGAAGATCTGGCAACCCTGTCTCGAGTTATGACCACTCAAGTGATATTTATGTACTTTTTTGAAGCCGGATCTTACTTAAATGTATGTAAACGATGTCCGGATCCATCATCCGACCCATCGTTGGTTAGATAATCAAGAGATCTTTCTAACGAGTCCACAACATCGCAGATCTGGCAACCCTGTCTCGAGTTATGACCACTTAAGTGATATTTATGTACTTTCTTGAAGCCGGATCTCACTTAAATGCATGTAAACGATGTCCGGATCCATCATCCGACCCATCGTTGGTTAGATAATCGAGAGACCTTTCCAACGAGTCCACAACATTGAAGATCTGGCAACCCTGTCTCGAGTTATGACCACTTAAGTGATATTTATGTACTTTTTTGAAGCCGGATCTTACTTAAATGTATGTAAACGATGTCCGGATCCATCATCCGACCCATCGTTGGTTAGGTAATCAAGAGACCTTTCCAACGAGTCCACATAATTGAAAATCTGGCAACCCTGTCTCGAGTTATGACAACTGAAATTATATCTGTGTACTTATTTTTCTGGACCTAAAAAAAATAATTGAAATATGTGCCCAAACCACTCATATTACCCATTGTTGGTAAAAAGTGAGGAAGGCATCAACCACATAGGTGGATTAAGTTAGTTTTTCTGTATTCAAACCATATAAAACTGACTGAGAAAAAACACAAAATTGAGAAAACATAACTAACACCAAAAAATTTAATTTGAAAACAAATAGGTATATTAACCTATTTATAACCCAATAAAAAAACAAAATAATAATAATGGTTCCATCTAAACAAAATGATAGAAAGCTCAATAGGCGAAGAACAATCAAGGTGTAATATAATTTGTTAAATTAGTGGATGGAAATAGGACCGAGTTCTGAACCAATTAAACATACATTTTAGCTGGGAGAGGAATCCTTAGAGAGTTTTCATTTTTAATGTTATAATACGATTAAATGCGTTACAAAGAGGTTCATGGTTTACCGTACATGATATACGTGGTTTTCACATTATATTTTACGTATTAGAGCTTGGTATACGGGCAGGCGTGGTGGAATGGTTACGCTGTCTGCTTCGTAAGCGGATGATCATGGGTTTCATCTGCTCCAACCTAAAACGTCGGTCCCGGTGTTGTTAGGCCGTTAAGTCATTCCTGATATGGGAGTCGTTCCCCTGTTATAAAAACAAACAACACACCAAACTAAGCCTGATCCGGTGGAATTGCTGATGGCGGTTTGACTCGCAATCCAAAGGTTTGCAATCCAAACCCAGGGGTTTTTAGGTTCCTTGAAGTAGAAAGATGTTTGGGTGCCTTTGGACTCTTAGGTTCGAGCTGAAACTTGCAATATAGACCACAGAAATCCTGAGGGTCGTCAAAGTGGATGGTTTTGCCTTCCTCACTGAGGTAAGGCTATAATCCTGCTCTAAAAATGAACTTCGTATAAAAACGTCGTAGACCCACCTTCATGTATACATATCGACTCAGAATCGAAAACTGAACAAATGTCTGTGTGTATGTGTGTGTGTATGTGTGTGTGTATGTGTGTGTGTATGTATGTATGTGACCAACAAACTAGCTCATGTTTCTCGGCACTGGCTGAACCGATTTGACCCGAACTTGTTGCATTCGACTTGGTTTAGGGTCCCATAGATCGAGTTTTATACAGATTGAAGTTTCGATAAGTAGTTCAAAAGTTATGTATAAAAATGTTTTTTCTCATATATTTGGATCTCACTAAACTGTATGTAAACTATGTCCGGGTCCACCATCCGACCCATCGTTGGTTAAGTTATCAAAAGACCTTTCCAAAGAGTCCAAAACATTGAAGATCTGGCAACCCTGTCTCGAGATATGGCCACTTAAGTAATATTGATATACTTTTCTGAAGCCGGATCTCACTTGAATGTATGTAAACTATGTCCGGGTCCATCATCCGACCCATCGTTGGTTAGATTATCAAAAGACCTTTCCAACGAGTCTAAAACATTGAAGATCTGGCAACCCTATCTCGAGATATGGCCCCTTAAGTGATATTGATGTTCTTTTTTGAAGCCGGATCTCACTTAAATGTATGTAAACTATGTCCGGCTCCACTATCCGACCCGACGTTGGATAGGTTATCAAAATACCTTTCCAACGAGTCTAAAATATTGAAGATCTGGCAACCCTGTCTCGATATATGGCCTCTTAAGTGATATTGATGTACTTTTTTGAAGCCGGATCTCACTTAAATGTATGTAAACTATGACCGGGTCCATCATCCGACCCATCGTTGGTTAGATTATCAAAAGACCTTTCCAACGAGTCCAAAACATTGAAGATCTGGCAACCCTGTCTCGAGATATGGCCACTTAAGTGATATTGATATACTTTTTTGAAGCCGGATCTCACTTGAATGTATGTAAACTATGTCCGGGTCCATCATCCGACTCATCGTTGGTTAGATTATCAAAAGACCTTTCCAACGAGTCTAAAACATTGAAGATCTGGCAACCCTGTCTCGAGATATGGCCCCTTGATATTGATGTACTTTTTTGAAGCCGGATCTCACTTAAATGTATGTAAACTATGTCCGGCTCCACTATCCGACCCGACGTTGGATAGGTTATCAAAAGACCTTTCCAACGAGTCCAAAACATTGAAGATCTGGCAACCCTGTCTCGAGATATGGCCACTTAAGTGATATTTATGTACTTTTCCATTCCAGATCAAAAAAATAGATGAAATTTTTGTACAATTCCATCATATCTATCATTGTTGGTAATAAGTGAGGAAGGCTCCAACCACATAGGTGGATTAAGTTAGTTTTTTTTCTCGTACTGCTGATTTTAGTTTTATTTTTTCTCTTTTCTTCATTTTTTTCGCTACTTTAGTTGACTCGGAGGAAACCAGGATAGATGGACGATCAATGATTACGCAAAGAAGGGAAATGGACCCGCATCATTGGCATCGTTGATATCGGCAGCCGATAGCCCTACAGGACGCCAGGCGTTGCAAAACATGAGATGAGAAGCGGCAGAAAGGATTTTAGTTTTATATTAACTTTAAAGTTTTGTTAGTGTACTTATTATAACATTCAATTTGGCAAGGGGAGGATGTGGCATCCTGAACATTAACCAAAGTTAGCTAGTCAGCGATAAGCGTAGAGCTGTGTGTGTGAGTGTAAAGCGAGCGTGGATGGGTAGTCAGTCTGGTAGATGAAGCCGAACAATAAAGATGGAGCTCGGCTCCCTTGTAGATGACAAAGAGTGTGTAGTTAAATATTATTAAATAGGAAAATATCACATTGGCAAAAAAAAATTGAAATTGAATAATAATATTTTTACCAGAACCGGAAATGGATTTTATTTGTAATTTTTTGATTTGCTCAAACTTTGTGGAGGTCTTTGGCAATGTTGTAGATATTGATGAGGACTTTTAAGGAAGAAATAGGTACACGGATTTTTTTTGCTGATTTTAACTTTTTTTTCACAAAAACTCATTTTCCCAAATAACGTAGTTTTTGATTTTCGAGATTTTTTTATTATTTTAGGGAACAAAAACCCGCAACTTTTGAGTCATAAAAAAGTATGGTCAAAAATTCTATGATATATAATGATTATTCGAAAAAAAAAAGATTTTTGAAAAAAAATAACATCTCATAAAAAAAACATTGTGGTTTCAGTTTTTAATGTAAAATCCAATTTGCTATCGAAAAACATTCCAATTTTTTTTACATAAATGGCTCTGTTTTGAAGATAAAACCACCGAATGTTTGATTTCAGCCAAATATTGGCAATTTTCTGAATTTAAAAACAAATATGCTCAGAAATGGTCACTCATGGTCACTATCAAATATTTCACTGAAATCAAACTTTCGGTGGCTTTACCTTAAAAACGGAGCCGTATATAAAAAAAAAACACGTGAGGGGGAGGGGGGTATGACGATTGTCCACGATCCATATATAAAAGTTTTTCTGTTGTATGGACAATTGTCCACGGGGGGAAGGAGGAGGGGTAATAGATTTCCAAAAAAAGTGTCCACGTGGTTTATGGATGGTCCCAAAGTTCTTTTTCGATTGCATATTCATTTTTTTAATAAAAAATGAGATCAAAATAGTTTTTTATGAAATTTAAATTTTTAACAAAAACCACTATTTTTTCAAAAAATCATAATTCGGAGGCAAAATTTTTGACCATATTATGGGAAAATGACCTTTTGTGAAGAAAAGTGAACAGAAAAATCTTCATTTTACCGAGTACCTTTTTCTCTGAATATTCCTAAAGAATATCTACAACTTTGCCCAAGACACCAAATTGATCTGAAAGATCATTCAAAAGTTACAAATTTTCGAATATATACACCCAAAACTGGCAGCGCTAGTCCGAGAGAATGATGGTCTCGAGTCGAGAGAATAGTGGTACCATTCACGGACGCAGAGAACACAGCTCGAGATGGGCGATAGAACTATTCTCTCGAGGTTCATTTGCAAAAAAAGTTCATCCGTCAAACAAAAAACCAAAAGTGTCGACAACGGGAATCGAACCAGAGACCTTTGACAAACCAATCCAATGACTTAGCTGCCTCGGCCAACACAGCTTGGTGACCATGGAGAAGTCAGAAGTCGATGTATGACACTTGTTGGAGATTTATTGATTCAACTAACGAATGAACTCATTTGTTATGATGGTGTGAGTTGGTACCATTATTCTATCGATTTTGGCACTGAGCCCTCAATAAATTTTGAGAGAACGATTATCTCGATTCTGAATTTTGGGTGTACGTACCATTTTTGTATGGGCAGATGCCAAAATTGAATGGAGACTTGTATGGGTGAACCAATGATACGGAAAAGCTTCTTTGGTCATAGGGAAGGCTCCCAGAAAATTTTAACCAAATAAAAAAATTAAACAAAAAATAAAAATGATCGAAACCGGACGATTTCGTAGAGATTTGCTATATTGCTATAAAATCTTTTAAATTGGACGCTTTCAGTTACAAAAGATCCTGCTGTGTCTATACTAGGGTGGTCCAAATCCGGACTTTTTTGGGGCTACCCCCTGAAATCAAAGATTGACCCATCACTAGGCTAAATTCCAAATTTGAGCTCATTCTGACCACGGGAACCCCTCCCTCCAATCGCTTAAAGTTTGTATGGGAAAAATCGTCATAATGTATGGAGAAAAGCAACTGTTTTACTTTTTTACCTGTGGAAGGCGCCATAATTATCCGATTCTTACCATTTCTCAAATGTAGAACCTTCATTAAATTTAGAACAACTTTCCCGAAGACACCATATTTTTAGGATTTTATCCCGCGAAGTTATTAGCGCCCAAAACTGACCCTTTTGCGCGGCCAGCTGTAAGGGGCTACCTAACAACGATGTTTATTTCCAATTCGTACACGCACGTGCTCTCTCAGGTTCAAACTCTCTCACGAGTTTGCTTGCCTGCCTGCCTGCTTACCAACAAGCGCGCGCTGTTTCTCTGCTTGGACTTTTCTCGTCGTCGTTTTCGTTTGCTATCCGCTGCGCTGCGTTTCTGGCATGTTTATTATTATGACAAAAATAAAAAAAAAACTGCACTGAAAAAAATAGTTTAAAGAAAAGACAGCTTAGGCTCGATTAAAAAATTACAGCAAATGTCATGAGAACAGGGTTTGTTTGTTTTTCCAAGCATTACACGCAGTTTTTCATATGCTAAAGAAACATGATAATGATTCAATTATTTAAAAAAATCTTCAGGTAATATAAATGTTGTTCCTTTAGGTAGTTTGCTTTAACAAAATATACTTAGTACAAATCAAGGCAATTTTACAATTATTGCTGCAAATTTTCATTCATACTCTAAAATTATTTTTTATTCTTTCTGAAATTTCTTTCTGTGTTCCTAGACCACCTGCAACAAATATTGCAACTGTTTATCATTTTTGTCAGTTTACCAGTAAATTTTTCGATTCAGGAAACAATTCTTTCTGCACAATCGTTAACTACCTTCAGATCTTGCAGCCCCTTTAAGATACTCATTTGGATTCAGTTTAAAAAAAATCTAAAGAAAATTCCTTCCTTTTTTATCTAAAAAAAACTGCATGGTATTTCTTGTAACAAAAGCAGATAAATTAAAATCCAAAACTTTTGCAATTAGGTTTGGATCAGAACAGATGACGATTCATGGATGAACTAATTCATCAAATTTGTATTCTCTCTCACACGCTCTTATAATAAGATATATTTTGTTGATCACATATTACATTAAATTTTATATATCAAAACAAACCTGGTATTTTAGTTCAACATTATAATGAACATGGCAAGAACGCAGCACAGCGGATAGCAAACGAAAACGACGACGACGACAAAAGTCCAAGCAGAGAAACAGCGCGCGCTTGTTGGTAGGGCGGGCAGGCAGGCAGGCAGGCAAGCAAGCTCGTGAGAGAGTTTGAACCTGAGAGAGAGCACGTGCGTGTACGAATTGGAAATAAACATCGTTGTTAGGTAGCCCCTTACAGCTGGCCGCGCAAAAAGGGTCAGTTTTGGGCGCTAATAACTCGCGGATAAAAACCTAAAAATATGGTGTCTTCGGGAAAGTTGTTCTAAATTTAATGAAGGTTCTACATTTGAGAAATGGTAAGAATCGGATAATTATGGCGCCTTCCACAGGTAAAAAAGTAAAACAGTTGCTTTTCTCCATACATTATGACGATTTTTCCCATACAAACTTTAAGCGATTGGAGGGAGGGGTTCCCGTGGTCAGAATGAGCTAAAATTTGGAATTTAGCCTAGTGATGGGTCAATCTTTGATTTCAGGGGGTAGCCCCAAAAAGTCCGGATTTGGACCACCCTAGTCTATACGGTATGTAAAAAAAGTATTTACACCCCTTGGGCTCTATGCACATTTTGTAATGAAACATGTAAAAAATGTAAAGTTTGACAGGAGCCTAGTACTGAGCAATTCTCTACAAAACCGGCCGATTTCGACCATTTTTATTTTTTGTATTTTTTGATTTGGCTCAAACTTTGTGGGGGCCTTCCCTATGACCAAAGAAGCCATTTTGCATCATTAGTTTGTCCATATAAATTTCCATACAAATTTGGCAGCTGTTCATACAAAAATGGTACGTAAATATTCGAAAATCTGTAACTTTTGAAGGAATTTTTTGATCAATTTGGTGTCTTCCGCAAAGTTGTAGGTATTGTTAAGGACTATTTAGAAAAAAGTAGGTACACGGAAAAAAATTTCCCGATTTTTTTATTAACTTTTTTTTTCATAAAAACTCAAATTCCCAAAATTCGTATTTTTTTGATTTTCGAGATTTTTTGATATGTTTTAGGGGCCAAAAATCCGCAACTTTTGAGCTATAGAGAAACATGGTCAAAAAATCTGCCGCCGAGTTATGATTTTTTGAAAAACTGGTGATTTTTGGAAAAAATCAAAATTTCATACATAAAATTTTATTGACCTCATTTTTTTATACAAAATTGAATTTGCAATCGAAAAGTACTTTACATATTTTTTGATAAAGGGCTCCGTTTTCAAGATATAGCCACCGAAAGTTTGATTTCAGCGAAATATTTGCAGTTTTTAGATTTTTAAAAATAGTGACCATGAGTGATCATTTCTAAAAATATTTTTTTTTGAAATGTTCAGAAAATTTGCTATAAAATTGTCTAAGAGACATTGAAGATTGGACCTCTGGTTGCTGAGATAGAGCCGCTTTAAGAAAAAGAAACACGAAAATTGAAGTTTTCTAAGTCTCACCCATACAGCCCACCATTTTCTAATGACGATATCTCAGCAATTAATGGTCCGATTTTCAATGTTAATACATGAAACATTCGTGAAATTTTTCGATCTTTTCGAAAAAAATATTTTGAAAAAAATCAAATAAAATAATGTTATTTGTTGACAAATCACCATAAATCCAGTCTCCCAACTCCAAATAGGCATCCTTGACTGATTAAAACAATAATTTGGATTGAATATAAAGTTTACTAACTACTTAGTATAAAAGTTTATATAACTCTGGACATTCTATATAAAACTTATCTAAACTTAATTTTGCAAACTTTTAATTCAACTAAATGTCAATATATTACCATATAATTGCTAAATAAACATTTTGGAGTGGGTATAACACCGTTTTGGGGGTATTTGTATCGATAGAATAGATTTTTCGTTGGAATTTCGTACCAACCCGGAATAACGTCGTTGGAAAATCCGCCGGCATCCGAACCGGTCCACGATTCACAAGTCAACCTATGTGGAATCGGAAAGGGCATAAAAGTAAGTTTGATCCACGAGAACAAAAATTACGAAATTCCATACATTTTTGGCAGGTTGCTCAAACGAAACCCTAACAACGTTTTTGCTTAGGTATTTAAAAACGTGGATTTTGACCACCCTAATGTGCATGTTTGTGTGCATGTTTTTAGCATGTTTGGGTTAATTTAAAAATTACCTGAATGTTTGAAAATTTATCGCAAGAAGTTTTATTTTTCGTTACAATTTTTGTTTTCGTCAAAACATTTTTTGAAAACTAATGTTTGCATTATCCGGGACCGTGGTGTAGGGGTAAGCGTGGTTGCCTCTCACCCAGTCGGCTTGGGTTCGATCCCAGAAGGTCTCGGTGGCATTTTTCGAAACGAGATTTGTCCGATCACGTCTTCCGTCGGATGGGGAAGTAAATGTTGGCCTCGGTCTAACCTAAAGGGTTAGGTCAATAGCTCAGTTCAGGTGTAGGAGTTTCTGCCTGGGTCCTGCCTCGGTGGAGTCGCTGGTAAGCAGTTGGACTAACAATCCAAAGGTCATCAGTTCGAATCCCGGGGTGGATGGAAGCTAAGGTTTAAAAAGAGGTTTGCAATTGCCTCAACAATCAAGCCTTCGGACACTTAGTTTCGAGTAGGAATCTCGCAATCGAGAACGCCAAGGCAATGCTGTAGAACGAACAATTTGATTTGAATGTTTGCAAAACAACTGAACTAGTGTAAAATGCATTTTTAAACACTTTTTGCATTCAAATGTCGAGACTGACCGAGCGGAGGGACAAAAACTTTGAAAAATATTTGCATTGGACTAAAATGTTTCGAACAATTATCTCTCTGAGAATTTCAAAATCGGACAGTTCGTTTCTGAGATACAGCCCCACAAAAAAATCCAATCGATTAAAATGTGTTTTTAAGTGTCTCCTAATCGATTTTAAACTTTAAAAATGAAACAATTGTATAACTTTCTGATCTTTTGAATAAAAATAATTTCATTTTTTTTTCAAGATCAGTCTTAGCTTATGAAAGGTCTACAATTAGATAATTTTTCATTTTTCATATTTTAAACCAAATTTTGAAATATTTGCGAAATAATTATTGAAATTCTCGAGAACTTGTTAATTTGGTTGCATTTTTTCAAAATATTTTTTTTCCGAAAACAGAGTTTGAAAAACGACAAAATCAAAACAAATATTATTATCTTTAATTTTATACTATAAATATATCCTTGCCATAAAAATCTTCTATTACACAGTCTTATATTGTTTAACCATTGTTGAACCCCTCAATTCCAGAGCATCGTCATTTCTGCGCAAGTGCGCACCAAAAATTTCGTCATAAAGCCCTACTTCCCCCTATCAATTGCACCACCATCCTGTCTGCCCCTTCCATCTCCACCTCATCGTCATCATCATCATCGGCATGGCTTCCTCCCTTCAAACCTGTTTTTATGACGACACAAAGGATTTCGGATTCCTCAACCCCTCTGTCTATTTTCCATCAAAATTTTGCGTCTTGTTTATTTTGTGTGTCGATTTCGTACAACGGAATTGCATACATTCCGGCTCAGTTTCTTTTAGCCACTAGATGGCACACTCTCGTAGAGCACTCATGAGTGCCTGCAAAGCTTGAAGAGGACTTCTTGTTGAAGGGAGTTTCCTTCTGCTATCATGTGATCTAGATTCGTTTAGCTTAATATTGTGGAATGAGACCCGCGAAGGGGCGTTGAACCAAAACAAACTTGTTCTTGGAAACGATTGATTGTTTTCGTTTTCGGGTGGTTTTGGGACGGGAAGTTTTAATTGATTTGGTAGGGTGATTTCCGGGAAAGTTATGGTTTCTTTTGTTGTTTGTTTCCCGAATGTAGGTCAGTAGTTTCGGGGAAGCCCTAGGAAACTCCCCTCCCACGCTCGCAACTCTCTTATCACACACATCGTTCGGGTAAGGGAATCCTCTCAAAACTGGACCCTCCGAATTTGGGACTCCCTCCGCGGAGAGTGAGTACCCACCACGCACAGTGCCCTCTACCGGGCGAGTTCTCGGTAAAGGACCCCACACTCTGCTCCCACAACAGTTCACCTACGACCATCGCAGCCTCCGCAATTGAATCCGTCGGTGAAGAAAAATATTAAACCTAACCTGAACAAAAATCGAGAGCTCACGTGTGTGTTCCCCGGGGTCGAAAATTTTGAGGCTGTTGATAGTTCGGGAAGTTGTCTTTTTTCTAGCAAATATTGGTAGTTAGTTGAAATTTTTGGACCAAAGGTCGCACCGGTAGTCTTCCCTTAAGGAATCTCTTGGAAAAAAAATCGCACAATAACACATCCGTCTATTCGTATACTACAAGTAAACAAAACACTGTCAGCACGTTTGACGTGCCAGCTACTCTACAAGTCCAACTAATCGTAAGTTAACTCACTAACCAGTCCAGTAAATCAATTTTGCCTGCCTCATATCAACTCTTATCTATGAAACAGTCAATCAATCGCATCCTTTGCTTCTCCCCCTGAATGTATGCAAACATTCTGTGCGTCCTTGCTAAATCTGGTCCTCGCATAAATTTCTCACCCAACTTTCGCCTCTCCTAAAAGAGAAAGTCCCCTTCTCTTCAACCAACCTCTTCTAGTAGCAGAAATTAATAGCACTCTCCTCACACAGTCTCTTGTTGCGCTTCCGGAGGCTGTGTTTTATTACAACCTGTCATGTTGAGGTTCTTGTCTTGTTTCTACCTACCTACCTCCCGTAGTATTCTCAACAATCATATATCACTATAAAAAGGGTCTGGGAAAGGGTGAGTTGGGTTGGGAGAGGAGCCTGCAGGGAATTGCGGGAACATGATGACCGCGATTATTACTCACAGTGGAGCTTTAAGGCAACTGAACGTAGAAGAACTGAAGATTTTACATGATAGCAATATTTAGTTGACTGAAGAAACTAAAGAAACTAAAGAAACTAAAGAAACTAAAGAAACTAAAGAAACTAAAGAAACTAAAGAAACTAAAGAAACTAAAGAAACTAAAGAAACTAAAGAAACTAAAGAAACTAAAGAAACTAAAGAAACTAAAGAAACTAAAGAAACTAAAGAAACTAAAGAAACTAAAGAAACTAAAGAAACTAAAGAAACTAAAGAAACTAAAGAAACTAAAGAAACTAAAGAAACTAAAGAAACTAAAGAAACTAAAGAAACTAAAGAAACTAAAGAAACTAAAGAAACTAAAGAAACTAAAGAAACTAAAGAAACTAAAGAAACTAAAGAAACTAAAGAAACTAAAGAAACTAAAGAAACTAAAGAAACTAAAGAAACTAAAGAAACTAAAGAAACTAAAGAAACTAAAGAAACTAAAGAAACTAAAGAAACTAAAGAAATTAAAGAAACTAAAGAAACTAAAGAAACTAAAGAAACTAAAGAAACTAAAGAAACTAAAGAAACTAAAGAAACTAAAGAAACTAAAGAAATTTAAGATAATACATATACTATAAAGATTCAAGGAAGAGAAAAAGTAAAAAAAAACTACAAAGAAGAAAAACTAACTTAATTCTCAGTAGATTGACATAATCGTTCATAAAAGAAACGCGGAAATTAAAGTCCTTATCGGCATACAATGAGCTGAGTTCAGCAGCAAGACCAATGGTCCTACGGCAGCTTGCATGTCTCTTTCCTATCTGGTTACGCTCCAGTACGGAGAAACGTGGAAGGCTATGTTTGCACGCTGTCACGTTAATGAAAACTGCTAGCCTGTTTTGACAGAGAAAGTAATGGCATTTTTTAAAGGGACAGTTATTTTTCTTTTAAGTTTATATTGACATAAATGTGAGTAGTGCGGTGCCTGTGTGGACGCTCAGTCCTGTTTTTTCGTGTTATTTTCCGTCTCTTTTATGTCGCTGTTCGAGTGCATGGGGTGATTGGTCATTATAATTAAATAATGGCATCAGTAGTGCGGTGCCTGTGTGGACGCGCAGTCCTGTTTTTTCGTGTTATTTTCCGTCTCTTTTATGTCGCTGTTCGAGTGCATGGGGTGATTGGTCATTATAATTAAATAATGGCATCAGTAGTGCGGTGCCTGTGTGGACGCGCAGTCCTGTTTTTTCGTGTTATTTTCCGTCTCTTTTATGTCGCTGTTCGAGTGCATGGGGTGATTGGTCATTATAATCAAATAATGGCATCAGTAGTGCGGTGCCTGTGTGGACGCGCAGTCCTGTTTTTTCGTGTTATTTTCCGTCTCTTTTATGTGTGGACGCGCAGTCCTGTTTTTTCGTGTTATTTTCCGTCTCTTTTATGTCGCTGTTCGAGTGCATGGGGTGATTGGTCATTATAATTAAATAATGGCATCAGTAGTGCGGTGCCTGTGTGGACGCTCAGTCCTGTTTTTTCGTGTTATTTTCCGTCTCTTTTATGTCGCTGTTCGAGTGCATGGGGTGATTGGTCATTATAATTAAATAATGGCATCAGTAGTGGTGCCTGTGTGGACGCTCAGTCCTGTTTTTCGTGTTATTTTCCGTCTCTTTTATGTCGCTGTTCGAGTGCATGGGGTGATTGGTCATTATAATTAAATAATGGCATCAGTAGTGGTGCCTGTGTGGACGCTCAGTCCTGTTTTTTCGTGTTATTTTCCGTCTCTTTGTGTCGCTGTTCGAGTGCATGGGGTGATTGGTCATTATAATTAAATAATGGCATCAGTAGTGGTGCCTGTGTGGACGCTCAGTCCTGTTTTTTCGTGTTATTTTCCGTCTCTTTTGTGTCGCTGTTCGAGTGCATGGGGTGATTGGTCATTATAATTAAATAATGGCATCAGTAGTGCGGTGCCTGTGTGGACGCTCAGTCCTGTTTTTCGTGTTATTTTCCGTCTCTTTTATGTCGCTGTTCGAGTGCATGGGGTGATTGGTCATTATAATTAAATAATGGCATCAGTAGTGCGGTGCCTGTGTGGACGCGCAGTCCTGTTTTTTCGTGTTATTTTCCGTCTCTTTTATGTCGCTGTTCGAGTGCATGGGGTGATTGGTCATTATAATCAAATAATGGCATCAGTAGTGCGGTGCCTGTGTGGACGCGCAGTCCTGTTTTTTCGTGTTATTTTCCGTCTCTTTTGTGTCGCTGTTCGAGTGCATGGGGTGATTGGTCATTATAATTAAATAATGGCATCAGTAGTGCGGTGCCTGTGTGGACGCGCAGTCCTGTTTTTTCGTGTTATTTTCCGTCTCTTTTATGTCGCTGTTCGAGTGCATGGGGTGATTGGTCATTATAATTAAATAATGGCATCAGTAGTGCGGTGCCTGTGTGGACGCGCAGTCCTGTTTTTCGTGTTATTTTCCGTCTCTTTTATGTCGCTGTTCGAGTGCATGGGGTGATTGGTCATTATAATTAAATAATGGCATCAGTAGTGCGGTGCCTGTGTGGACGCGCAGTCCTGTTTTTTCGTGTTATTTTCCGTCTCTTTTATGTCGCTGTTCGAGTGCATGGGGTGATTGGTCATTATAATTAAATAATGGCATCAGTAGTGCGGTGCCTGTGTGGACGCGCAGTCCTGTTTTTTCGTGTTATTTTCCGTCTCTTTTATGTCGCTGTTCGAGTGCATGGGGTGATTGGTCATTATAATCAAATAATGGCATCAGTAGTGCGGTGCCTGTGTGGACGCTCAGTCCTGTTTTTTCGTGTTATTTTCCGTCTCTTTTGTGTCGCTGTTCGAGTGCATGGGGTGATTGGTCATTATAATTAAATAATGGCATCAGTAGTGCGGTGCCTGTGTGGACGCTCAGTCCTGTTTTTCGTGTTATTTTCCGTCTCTTTGTGTCGCTGTTCGAGTGCATGGGGTGATTGGTCATTATAAATAAATAATGGCATCAGTAGTGCGGTGCCTGTGTGGACGCTCAGTCCTGTTTTTTCGTGTTATTTTCCGTCTCTTTTGTGTCGCTGTTCGAGTGCATGGGGTGATTGGTCATTATAATTAAATAATGGCATCAGTAGTGCGGTGCCTGTGTGGACGCTCAGTCCTGTTTTTTCGTGTTATTTTCCGTCTCTTTTGTGTCGCTGTTCGAGTGCATGGGGTGATTGGTCATTATAAATAAATAATGGCATCAGTAGTGCGGTGCCTGTGTGGACGCGCAGTCCTGTTTTTTTGTGTTATTTTCCATCTCTTTTGTGTCGCTATTTGTGTACATGGGGTGATTGGATTTCTTCTGATTCGTGTTGTTTTCATCTCTTTTGTGTCGCTGTTTGTGTGCATGGGGTGATTGGTCTTCTTCTTCTTCTTTTTCTTTATTTTTAGTTCGCGCGTTCGTTGGCCAATGAGTTTATTTTTGTTCTCTTTACATAGTTTTCGATAGAAACGATCCGAATTTTTTTTTCGAGACAAGCAAGTCGTATTGCTGGATTAAGTCCTTTCTATATCATCGATGATCGGAAGGCACGCCGACGAATATGTTTTAAGGCTTATGGTATAAAATCATTTTAATGAATAAAGCCCTTCTTACATCACCGTTGATCGGAAGGCACGCCGACGAAGAATTTCTGGAGGATCGCGGTCGAATTAATACTATATTTAAAATTCTAGATAGCTATCTTTCGGATT
>NC_051861.1:90552441-90677429 GCF_015732765.1 Culex quinquefasciatus
GGAATGGAGGAATTTGATTAATTTTGTTTACAAAGAATTTTTGAAACCCTTATGAAAAATGATATGCTATTAGTAATTGCATTTCAAATGAATTTATTTAACTATTGAACAATTCTCCTCCAGACCCAGAATCGGATTTTTTTTTTCAAAAATAGTTTTTTTTAAGTCAAATCTTGAAATTTAAATTTGTAGACCTCATTTTTATTTATGTAAAATGCAATCAAAAAGTATTTAACATTTTTTTTATTAGGTTTCAAAATAAAGCCATTCAAAGTTAAATGTTATTCGAAAACTTCCGGTTTTTTGATTATTCAAAATAGTGTCCATGATTAACCATTCCTGAAATTTCTCAAAATTTCCTACAATTTCGTCAAAAAACATTGAAGATTGGACCACTGGTTACTGAGATACAGCGGATTTAAGAAAAAGAAACAAGAAAATTGAAGTTATCTAAGTCTCACCCAAAAAACCCTCCCTTTTTCAATATCTCCGAAAATAATGACCCAATTTTTAATGTTAAAATTTGAAACATTCGTGAAATTTTCCGTTCTTTTTGTAAACAATATTTTGATTTTTTTTAAATCAAGTCTTATAATACAAAAGGGCCAATCATTTAACATCACGTCCATTTGAAATGTTAGAATTGAAAAAATATATATATAACTGGTTCTATGACGCAATTGTAGGAAATTTTCTGAACTATTCGAAAAAAATATTTTCAAGAATGGAAAATCTTGGTCACTATTGAAAAAAAACAAAAAACAAACGGATTTTTTCGCACAAAATTTAATTACAAGTAGTCAACAAATAATCAACAAATTGTAAAATACTTTTTGATTGCAAATTCAATTCCACATAAAAAATTGATTAAAAAAATTTAAGTACAATATTCCAATATTTCACAAATATCTCAATTTTTGTTCTGTAAGGCTGAATCAAATATTTTTCAAAGTTTTTGTCCCTCGGCTCTGGCCGGGGTCGAAGGGAGGGGGAAAAACATAAAAAATACAAAAATTTAAATAACAAGCCATAGTCTCAACATTTGAATAAAAAAAGTGTTTAAAAATGCATTTTACACTACATTGAAATAACCCAATTCTCGAAATCGTAAATTAAATTCACGAATGCGAGAACCACGAAGGAATTTATTCACGTTTATAGTGCAAATGCACCATACTCATATATTAATTCTTTCGTGGTTCTCACATTCGTGAACTTAATTCACGATTACGAGGATTGATTTTTTTCTGTGATGTTCAGTTGTTTTGCAATCATTAGTTTTCAAAAACTTTAAGATTTGACTAAAACAAAAATTTGAGCAAAAAAACTGTTTGCGATACTAAACAACTGAAATTTTCAAAAAATCACATAATTTTTAAAGCAACCCTAATATGCCAAAAATGATTTTTTACGCAGGGGAATGTATTCTTAATAGATTTCAGCTGATAGCACTTTTATTTCCATTGAAATCTTAAAGTTTTTTGAGAAAATGTTTGTTTTGCCCCTTGATTTTTTCGGCCAACTTCAAAGTGGGGGGGGGATGACAAAAACTTTAAATTAAATTTGTACCAGCCTTAAAAGTTTAAAAAAAATTAAAAATACAGATTTTGGGTATTTAATTTGTGTGAGAAAAAGTAAATTCAAAAAACATTTTTTCCAGTGTACCTATTTTTTCTGAATAGTCCTCATCAATTCCTACAACTTTGCTGATCAATCTAAAAATTCTGGAAATGTTGCATGGTGTCGAATATTTACGTACCATTTTTGTATTAATAATATTTGTAGATTATGATTAACTTTGGTTTTGGTTTTGGTTTTGGTTTTGGTTTTGGTTTTGGTTTTGGTTTTGGTTTTGGTTTTGGTTTTGGTTTTGGTTTTGGTTTTGGTTTTGGTTTTGGTTTTATTTTATTTTATTTTATTTAATTTTATTTAATTTTATTAATTTTAATTTTATTCTATTCATTTTTTCATTTTATTAATTCTATTTTTTCATTCTATTTATTCTATTTATTTTAATTTTATTCTATTCATTTTATTTCATTCTATTCTATTTATTTATTTTATTCTATTCTATTTATTCATTCATTCTATTTTATTTATTTTAATTTGAATTTCATTCTATTCTATTCATTCTATTCCCATTCTATTTTATTTCATTTATTCATTTTATTCTTCTCATTTCTATTCATTCTATTCTATTCTATTCTATTCTATTTATCTCATTCCTTTAATTCTATTCTATTTCATTCATTCTATTCTCATTCTATTTTCATTCTATTCTATTCTATTCTATTCTATTCTATTCCCATTCTATTCTATTTTATTCTATTTTATTTATTTTATTCTATTCTATTCTATTCCTATTTTATTTTGGTTTTATCTCATTTATTCATTCTATTTTCATTAATTCTATTCTATTCTATTCATTTTATTCTATTCATTTATTTATTCTATTAATTTTATTTTATTTATTTTATTCTATTCATTCTATTTTATTCTATTTCATTTTATTTAATTCTATTCTATTCATTCTATTCTATTTGTTCTATTTTATTCTATTCTATTTCATTTTATTCAATTTATTTCTATTTAATTCCTATTCATTCATTTTATTCTATTTTATTTATTTAATTCTATTCTAATTTTAATTCATTCTATTTCATTTTATTCTATTTTTTTCATTCTATTCATTTATTCTATTCTATTTTATTTATTTATTTATTTATTCCTATTTTATTCTATTTATTTTATTTATTCTATTTTCATTTAATTCATTCTATTCATTCTATTCTATTTATTCTATTTATTCTATTCATTCCTATTCATTCATTCTATTCTATTCTATTTTATTTATTTTATTTTATTCTATTTTATTCTATTCTATTCATTCTATTTTAATTCTATTTATTCTAATTTTATTTTATTTATTCATTCTATTTCATTCATTCTATTCTATTCATTTTATTTTATTTTAATTCTATTTTTAATTTTGGTTTTGGTTTTGGTTTTGGTTTTGGTTTTGGTTTTGGTTTTGGTTTTGGTTTTGGTTTTGGTTTTGGTTTTGGTTTTGGTTTTGGTTTTGGTTTTGGTGAAGTTAGATTTTATACCGTTCAGCAATGGTGTGGATTGGTGCTGTGAATGGTGCGTTTGTGTGCGTAAGATCAAGCTAAGACATTTCAGGTCAAGCGCCAATCCGGCTCAACAACTAGAGTCTAGAGTTGACACAAATTAGCATCTCAAAAAAGTATCAAGTTCAACTTCCCCCTACGCAAACCCATGCTTTGCAGTATGTCGCTTGCGTTACTTTAGCCCTTAACCCACTCTCGTACAACAGCATCAAACGCTCCAAACACCGCTCGTTCAAAACTGCCATTCCCAATGTTTACACTCCACCACCATCATGAATTCCGACTCCGACGCCGACGCCAACAACAACAACGCTGCTCTCCCACAGTCATCATCATCATCATCAACCCTCCGGTCGACTCGACGTCGCAGACGACGACGACGACGCCGCATCGTCAGAATCGAAGCGAAGACGCGCGCTTTTTTTATTCCGTCAGTCATTCCGCAGAGTACGACCGGTTCAGGTGTTGTGAGCTTGTGCATCGCTAGTGCAACTAGGAATTCTGCGCGCGCGATACAGGTCGGATGCTGTCAGTTTCGTATAGCTGATAGGTGCAGCTTACAGAGGATGCAGTTTTCGCGCGGATCGTCGTGAAGAACCTTCGGAAGAGGGTTGGGGGGAAGAACCGTGTGATAAATAGTGGTCCATTGTGAAAAGTGAATAGTTACAGCGCATCAACAAAACGGATGTAGGTGAGGGAGTGCGGAATGGAGCGCTGGCGGAAGGTGCTGTCAACGCAGAAGTTGAAGCAGTTGGCGACGGTTCATCTGGACACCAGTTGGATGCTGGCCGGCTTCGCGTAGGGATGTCGTCTGGTCCACCGGATGCTGCGGATTTAGAGTCCCGGGACGTACCAGAATCGTGGCCCGTAATACACTATTCTTAGAAAGTTGGAAGAGTTTTTGCGTGCGAGGAGAGAGCTCATTTGCTGAAACATCGGCCAGTGTGTGTTTGTTTAATTTGCCCGTTTGTGTGTGCTATTTTGTGGTGTGAATTTTCTCTCATCAACTAGTCGTTGCTGGCCTTTTCCGTAAACACAAGTTTTTCAGTGGAGAAAAATAATCTAGTCTTAATTGGACCACCCCACCATCAGGCAGAACGTTCGTTACTTCGCGGCGGCAGCGACGACCTGTAGATTTCCTTTTACATCGACTTTGAACAAAACGAAAGAACGTAGAAGAAAAAAAACAAGTGGCGCTACAAGTGGTAAAAACGCAAAAATACACGCAAGTGCAAGTACGTGAGCAAGGTGTGCGTTGTGACTTCGAGGGGAAGAAGCTGTGGATGATAATTTGTAGAGCGGAATATATACGACGGAAAAGTGGCTGCTGAAGTTGGGGAAGCTGGGCTGAGGAGTTGCTGTATTATAGAAAACACGAGTAAGTCAAGTAAAACTGGGGGAAAAGGGGTTTCTAGCAGGGATTTGTTCGAGGATTCACAAAAAAGGTTTTGCGGAAATGTTAATGAGTTTGTTAGTCGTTGAAGGTGGCTTTTCGAAATCTTTTTGAATGTCGTGAATAACAAGGCTCACTTGTCTTCCATTTCTTACTGCTTCACAAAAGATTGAATCGTGCTATTGTTTTTTTGATAATAATGAACCCAATTTTAAGGGAATTAAATTTTGCAATTCTCCATTGCACAGCTGTGGAAATAGCAAAAACACACATTTTTTTTATTTTATGAAGTAAAGCCGTTGCAATAATTTTATGTTTCATGTAGTTTATGATAATGAATAATGAAATCACCATCCGTGGCCATGGTACACACATTCAAATGGGAAGTTTCAAAAAATTAGTTAATGTTGATTAATTTGCCAAAAAAAGTGTCCAGAATACTGATGAAGTCTGCAAGTAGTACACGAAATACGTATTTGTCAAGATATTAAAAATATATAGCGGAATTAAAAGGAACAACTCGTCTCTTTGTATTCATAGTAATGCATTCTGCTAAAACGATCAACCAAACCACAAACTATCTTGTCACTCCCTTAAAATTGATGTAAGTGCGACAACTGGCCAAAAGGATTTCAGGTCAAAAGGCGTTTGACGCACGAACAAGGAGCGGCCGTGGCTGACTGGTTACGGTGTTCGCTTTCTAAGCGAATGGTCCTGGGTTCGATTCCCATCTGCTCCCAACGAGAAAGTATAGGAAATATAAATCTTGAAACTCTGAACATGAACGAAAAATCAAAGTCGCTCGAGTCGGGGTTCGAACCCCCGTCCTTTAGATTGGTAAGCAAAAATGCTAACCACTAGGTCATCGCAACTTGGTGAGCTATGATTGGAATTAGGAATACTGTATCTACCAACTATATACGCGCTGGGTCCTTGTTCTAAATAACGTTTAAATCCGATTGATGCAAACGTTCTTCAAGGCGGGGCTAGTCGACTCAAGCTGAGGTACCTCGCGCTCGGCTAGCCAGCGTAGAAATGGGTCACCGAAGCTCGGCAGAGCTAACACCTTCCAAATGCTTATGCGAGTTATTTGCATATATAGATTATAGATCTAAAAAATACATGGAAACAACTCAATTTGTAAGAAGCGGCCGCGTGGTCCCGTTTGGTTGGTTGCACACACACACACAAAAGGCGTTTGACGCACGAACAAGTTAGAGACTACCGTAAACATTTGTAATTATAACTCGGGACTCCAGCAACCAACTTCAACCAAACTTCGGGAAAATGCACATAATGACCAGCCAACATGTTTGGTATTGTTTACATTGCGTGCTTTCAATTTTGTTTATTCAAGGTCAAACATTAAAACGCGTTTTTCTCGGAACGTCGAATTGGCGGGTACGACAAGATAGCACAAAGACGTTGAAATCATCAATTTGGTATGATACGTAGATTAAAAATTTAAAAGCTTATTTAAATCTGGAGTTATTTTTTGAAAAGGTCCAATAAACCAAATTTCCAGTTTTTGCTTTTTGGGTGTTTTTGAAACCGCCTTGAGTCAGGGGTATTAAAAAACACCCAAAAAGCAAAAACTGAAAATTTGGTTTATTGGACCTTTTCAAAAAAAAAAAAAAACTCCAGAAATATACCGAAAAGAAAAGTTAATCTTTTTGTATATGTGGTATTCGGGGAAATGTCTTTTAGGGAATGTGAGTTTCGGGGAAATGTCATAGATTCAATCCAAAAAAGCTGTTCGGTGAAATTGAGAAAGAAAATAACTGTTACACGGAGAGACCGGCCGGGGCAAATCTAAGAAAATCTTTGTTAATTTAACTAAAAGTATGGGTTAATTTTTTACACAGCTTTTTTCAACAATCGATGATTGTTGATTTTGTTAACCCGAAATTGCTGACCACCAGTAACTAACTAAAAAAATATTTAAAATTTTGGTTAAATTGCCGAAAAAAATTCTAGCAGTCTTCTGCTAGAATTTTTTTTTTCAGAAAATTAACTAAAAATTTCTTGTTTTCAGCTGAAATGTTGTGGAATATTCTGTTAAAAACTGGCTGGGACATATTTTTCAACTTTTTTTCAACATTTTTTTTCATTGTATCAAACGAAATATTTTTGCATGCAGCAAATTATTAGTGGCTTATAACAAAACATTTCTTAATTAGACATTATTTATGTAAGTGTTGATATATTATTTTCTAAATATCTTACGATATAGGCTGTGCCGAATTTCCAGCTATATTTTAACTAATGAGCAATTCTCTACGAAATCGGTCTTTTTTCTTCAATTTTAATTTTTGTATTTTTTAATCCGACTGAAACTTTTTTGGTGCCTTCGGTATGCCCAAAGAAGCCATTTTGCATCATTAGTTTGTCCATATAATTTTCCATACAAATTTGGCAGCTGTCCATACAAAAATGATGTATGAAAATTCAAAAATCTGTATCTTTTGACGGAATTTTTTGATCGATTTGGTGTCTTCGGCAAAGTTGTAGGTATGGATACGGACTACACTGGAAAAAATAATACACGGTAAAAAAATTTGGTGATTTTTTATTTAACTTTTATCACTAAAACTTGATTTACAAAAAACACTATTTTTATTTTTTTATTTTTTGATATGTTTTAGAGGACATAAAATGCCAACTTTTCAGAAATTTCAGGTTGTGCAAAATCATTGACCGAGTTATGAATTTTTAATCAATACTGATTTTTCAAAAATCGAAATTTTGGTCGTAAATTTTTCAACTTCATTTTCGATGTAAAATCAAATTTGCAATCAAAAGTACTTTAGTGAAATTTTGATAAAGTGCACCGTTTTCAAGTTATAGCCATATTTAAGTGACTTTTTTGAAAATAGTCGCAGTTTTTTATTTTTTTAAATTAGTGCACATGTTTGCCCAGTTTTGAAAAAAATATTTTTGAAAAGCTGAGAAAATTCTCTATATTTTGCTTATTCGGACTTTGTTGATACGACCTTTAGTTGCCGAGATATTGCAATGCAAAGGTTTAAAAACAGGAAAATTGATGTTTTCTAAGTTTCACCCAAACAACCCACCATTTTCTATCGTCAATATCTCAGCAACTAATGGTCCGATTTTCAATGTTAATATATGAAACAATTGTGAAATTTTCCGATCTTTTCGAAAAAAATATTTTCAAAATTTTCAAATCAAGACTAACACTTTAAAAGGGCATAATATTGAATGTTTGGCCTTTTTGAAATGTTAGCCTTGATTTGAAAATTTTGAAAATATTTTTTTCGAAGAGATCGGAAAATTTCACAAATGTTTCATATATTAACATTGAAAATCGGACAATTAGTTGCTAAGATATTGACGATAGAAAATGGTGGGTTGTTTGGGTGAGACTTAGAAATCATCAATTTTCCTGTTTTTAAACCTTTGCATTGCAATATCTCAGCAACTAAAGGTCGTATCAACAAAGTCCGAATAAGCAAAATATAGAGAATTTTCTCAGCTTTTCAAAATATTTTTCAAAACTGGGCAAACATGTGCACTAATTTAAAAATGAAAAACTGCGACTATTTTCAAAAAGTCACTTAAATATGGCTATAACTTGAAAACGGTGCACTTTATCAAAATTTCACTAAAGTACTTTTGATTGCAAATTTAATTTTACATCGAAAATGAAGTTAAAAATTTTACGACCAAAATTTCGATTTTTGAAAAATCAGTATTGATGAAAAATTCATAACTCGGTCAATGATTTTTGCACAACCTGAAATTTCTGAAAAGTTGGCATTTTATGTCCTCTAAAACATATCAAAAAATAAAAAATTAAAAATAGTGTTTTTGTAAATCAAGTTTTAGTGACAAAGTTAAATAAAAATCACCAAATTTTTTTACCGTGTATTATTTTTTCTAGTGTAGTCCGTATCCATACCTACAACTTTGCCGAAGACACCAAATCGATCAAAAAATTCCTTCAAAAGATACAGATTTTTGAATTTTCATACATCATTTTTGTATGGACAGCTGCCAAATTTGTATGGAAAATTATATGGACAAACTAATGATGCAAAATGGCTTCTTTGGGCATACCGAAGGCACCAAAAAAGTTTCAGTCGGATTAAAAAATACAAAAAAAATCGAATGACCGAAATCCTAGAGAACTGCTCTAATGTCTTACTTGAATACAGAAAAATATTCGTACATGAAGTCAATAATTAGCTGTTGTTAGTAATATTTTTATTGAATTTGTAAATTTTGTAATAATTCGTCACAAATTAATGCTGAGTGTTTTTATTTTCGCATTTGTTCTGCCTAAAAATTGCCTAAAAATGCCTTTAAAAAAGATACCGAGAAAAATTTTAACTAAGTTTTAAGCTATTTTTTTATGTTGTATAAAATTAAGTGTTGTTTTCACTTACCATCACTGTGAAATCATCCGATAAGTCATCATGATCTACAACGGTCTCAGGTTTAATTATTTTTCTTGTGGTAGGACACAGAATTTTCACCAAAGTGAACCTTTTGTTGCAAATAGACATGTGAAATTTATTAGTAATTTAATAAAAAAAATCTTAATTTTTGCTATTAACTGAAAAAAGCAACATAAATAAAAGTAATTATAATGAGGAAAGAAGAAATATCAATAATGCTACTTACCAAGCTTGAATTAATTTAACAATAACTTTTGGCAACACACTTTCACTGCATTTGATTCAATTTATTCAACGATTCCTGAAAAAATATTGCAACAAAACTTTCAAGAAAATAACTATCTTCTTTTATACATTTTTATTTTTTGATATTTTACTTCATCTCTTTATTTATGTTGTCATGTGTACGCATTTCTATGTATTTTATAATTGATGATATAAGATAAATTAACCAACATTTTGTTAAATTTGCCCGGGCTGCTCTATCCGTCAAGAGTTGGCCCGCTTCTCCCTTCTACTGCCCTCTCTTTCCATCAAACATTCTTATAACGTGTTCAACTCACTCGCATTAGAGGTCCTCATGGTGAAGGTCGTCCTCTTGCTCTTCATAGTTTATCACCTGCAAAGAAATCATCAACAAACCTACTCACCAATTCCACCTCCCCAGTTGCAACACTTTGATTTGCCACTTAAACATTAGCTAAATAGTGTAATTTTCACCTTTCACATCCTCTCACTTCATAATTAACAACACAAACTCAACAAATCGACCGCTCTCGTTCGAATCCTGACTTCAAATGACAGACGTAAACAAACCCAAGTTCGTCTTTTAAATATTTAACCAATTGTTAATTATATTTAACCAACATTTTTTTTTGATTTTCCTAAAACCAAAGCTAACAGTCAAGCACGTTCATTCGAGTTCGGGAAATCTGTTAGCTTTTTGCCTTTAGCATTTTCAACAAACTGGTTATTAAATTAATACTGAATTTTGGTTAATTTAAGAGCGAGTTTTTCACCAATGTGTAACAGGTCGTATCGAGGTGCTCCGATTTGGATGAAACTTTCAGCGTTTGTTTGTCTATACATGAGATGAACTCATGCCAAATATGAGCCCTCTACGACAAAGGGAAGTGGGGTAAAACGGGCTTTGAAGTTTGAGGTAAAAAAAACATAAAAAATCTTAAAATTGCTCGCATTTCCGTAAAACTTCATCAATTCCAACTCTCTTAGATGCATTCGAAAGGTGGTTTGAAATTTTCTCTTAGGTTTTGCAAATTACTGTCAAAAATGGATTTTTTTAAAACCTTAATATCTTTTTCCAACAGCCTCCAACACCCATACTCCCATAGGTCAAAAGATAGGCAATTTCATGGACTATAAGCCTACGGTATTAACTTTTTGGCCAATCGCAGTTTTTCTCATAGTTTTTCGATTTTTCTGTAACAAACATTTTACAACGTTAATTTTTGCCCTGTAGGCCTCCATAGCGGCACTTTTTTGTCTCAATTTTGTCATATTCGGAATCCTCGGACAATTTCACGTAAATTCGAAGTATTGGAGTTTTAAATTTGATTGGAAAAATTGCCATTTAGAATGAATTGAAATATTTTTTAACAATTTGTTGGATTAGGGGTAAAACAGGTTTTCGCCTACTTGATACAGCATTTGACGTATTGATCATAGGGTAAATAAGATCTATTTCTTTTTTCAAAAATGTTTTATTTAATTATTTTTTAAATCAAATTTACAACTCCAATACTACTAACTTACGTGAAATTATCCGAAGATTCCGAATATGACAAAATTGAGACCAAAAAGTGCCGCTATGGAGGGCAGCAGGGTAAAAACTTACGTTGTAAATTGTTTGTTGTAGAATAATCGAAAAACTATAAGAAAAATTGCGATTTGCCAAAAAGTTAATACCATAGGCTTATAGTCCATGAAATTGCCTATCTTTTGACCTATAGGAGTATGGGTGTTGGAGGCTGTTGGAAAAAGATATTAAGGTTTTAAAAAAATCCATTTTTGACAGTAATTTGCAAAAGCTAAGAGAAAATTTCAAACCAATCCTGGATGTCTATGGCACATTTTGAAGTGCTTCAAAAGACCTTTTGAATACATCTACGAGAGTTGGAATTGATGAAGTTTTACGGAAATGCGAGCAATTTTAAGATTTTTTAGGTGTTTTGGACCTCAAACTTTGAAGCCCGTTTTACCCCACTTCCCTTTGTCGTAGAGGGCTCATATTTGGCATGAGTTCATCTCATGTATAGACAAACAAACGCTGAAAGTTTCATCCAAATCGGAACACCTCGATACGACCTCTAGAACAAACCGAGCAATATTTACAAATACTGCCTCTTAACTGAAATTTGGCAGTGACAGGTACGTTTTTGTTAAAATTTACGAAAGTTAAATCAACAATTTTAATTGTTAAAATTTCTGGGCACAGGCTTTAGCGAAAATGATGACTATGGGATACGAAAATTCGGGAAAATTAAAATTGAAATAAACGGCAATTGGTGTAAGTGTCACTTCGGGCATTCGGGGAAGTGGCTTACTAGGGGAAATGGCATTCGGTGAAATAGCCGATTAGGGAGCCGATTGTGGCTGATTAAATAAATAAGCTAGTTCCATTTTACCAAAATCAAGAAAAAAAAATACATTTTCCTAAATTTCAGTAAAATGAGGATATCTGAATCGTAAATTCAGCAGATGAACATACTACGAAATTTCACAAAGTTAAAAAATTACTCTTCATTAACTTTCATTTCCACAATTGTATTTTATGAAGATTTCAGATTTTATGATTTTATTTTTATCATTTTTTATGCTTTTTTATTCACTTCCAACTGAGCTATTTGTTACTTAATTTCAGTGAAAACGCCTTTTCAGATGATGTAATTTAACGTCCAATTGCTGGTTTGCCAACATCAGGTGTCTCAACTTTTCACGAGCTTGGGAATTTTCGGTGTTATTTATTTGTTTATCTAGTGTTGTGCTAAGTTTTACTATTATAAGTCTCTTAATTTTTAATAATCATAAAAGAAATTGATATATGCTCGGTAGGTTATGGATTCGTTCCTTTTTCCGTTCAATTGAAAAATCGATTTCAACAATTGAAAATAAAAGTTATTTGGCAAAACTTATGAGTAAAATCTGCTTAATCACATCCCACACAAATTTGTATCATTTGATTTCAGATTAAAATGCTTTATAACAACATAAGGTGTCCGATGGAATTACATGTTGTTTGCTTATCATTTGCATACATTTTGAAGGCAATTGAAATTCCATTCAAACTAGCATTAAATGTGGAATATTGTTTGTGAAAGTTACATGAATATTTTTTTTCATTTTTATTTATTTTGATATTTAGGAATACTAGAATAGCAGCCAAAACCAAAAAAAGAAAATATTGGTACATTCTAAAAGCTCCGAAAAGGTCTCAAAATTAAAAAGCATTGAAAGTTGTTTCACTGCTGAGAGCATGATGCATGATCATGATGAAACATTAATATTTAGAAATTATTTTTAATCTTCAAAAAATTAACTCAGCTATCTGTATTCACGATCAGTTACTTTGAAAATTATTTGCAATGGCCTCAATGTTTTCGTTTATTTTGCATGAATCATTTGAAACCATAGATTGATCGTAAATATTCTGTAAAAATCTAAATATTAAATGGTTGTCTTTTTTGTGTGTTTTCCATGTGAAAAAGTAAAAAAAATAAAAAAATATATAATAAGACGACGGATACGATTCTATTGAAAAAAACTAACTTAAACCACCTATGTGGATGGAGCCTTCCTCACTTATTACGAACAATGGCTGATATGATGGAATTGTACAAAAATTTCATCTATTTTTTAGATCCGGAATGAAAAAGTACATAAATATCACTTAAGTGGCCATATCTCGAGACAGGGTTGCCAGATCTTCAATGTTTTGAACTCTTTGGAAAGGTTTTTTGATAACCTAACCATCGATGGCTTGAATGGTGGATCCGGACATAGTTTACATACATTTAAGTGAGATCCGGCATCCAAAAAGTACATCAATATCACTTAAGTGGGCATATCTCGTGACAGGGTTGCCAGATCGTCAATGTTTTGGACTCGTTGGAAAGGTCTTTTGATAATCTAACCAACGATGGGTCGGATGATGGACCCGGACTTAGTTTACATACATTTAAGTGAGATCCGGATATATATGAAAACACATTTTTATACATAAGTTTTGAACTACTTATCGAAACTTCAATCTGTATAAAACTCAATCTATGGGACCCTAAACCAAGTCGAATGCAACAGGTTCGGGTCAAATCGGTTCAGCCAGTGCCGAGAAACATGAGCTAGTTTGTTGGTCACATACATACATACACATACACACAGACATTTGTTCAGTTTTCGATTCTGAGTCGATATGAATGCATGAAGGGTGGTCTACGACGTTTTTATTCAAAGTTCATTTTTAGAGCAGGATTATAGCCTTATCTCAGTGAGGAAGGCAAAACACAAAATCACAACAGTGTCCTCTTCAAACATTGAAAAATATCAAACAGCTATTAAGTCATTCTCAGAAATAGTTTGTCAGCCCATGTCTGTCCATCGTAATTTCGTCGCCATCGTGCTAACTTGTCGTACGTGCATTTTGGGCCAAATTGAGTTAAGAACGCCATTTTGTGCAGCTCACAATGCCTCACCTTTTGACCGTCACAGATTCCCAAAATTCGATTTCAATCCTGAGATATTCAACAAAAACCGAAAAAACTCCGTGCATTTTTGTCACTTTATATATGAAAGTAGTTTCAATCTTGTCGTGCTATCTTGTCACTCCATGAAAATTGATGTAAGTGCGACAAAAGGCCAAAGGATTTCAGGCCAGGAAAGTCAGGATGCGTTTGTCGCACGTACAAGCTAGACTACCGTAAACATTTGTAATTATAACTCGGGACTCCAGCAACCAACTTCAACCAAACTTTGGGACAATGCACAGAATGGTGAGCCAAACAAAACGTGTTTGTTATTGTTTACATTGCGTGCTCTCGTTTTTGAATATTCACGGTCAATCATTAAAACGCGTTTTTCTCGGAACGTCAAAATGGCGGGTGCGACAAGATAGCACGACGACGTCGATTTGTAGTCATATTGTTTGCATAACCGCATCCCGAGCGAGTGTGCCGCACGCGTTACGGTCGTTTTACGAGGTTAATGCGAAGGAATGTCAAGCAGCTGCGGGAAAAATTGTATGATGCCAGCCAACACACACACACTGTGCAGCGCCCCAACATGGAGTACACCGACACAGATTTTCCCGAGTTTCACACAGATTTCTTACGCTTTAGAGGAAAACAAATGGGTAAATGCGGTTTTACTATGTGCGTGTGTGTATGTGTGTGTGAAAATGAAACACAAAGGGGCCAAATGAGTGGAATTGTGTGTTAGTTTTCCTCTGGGTCTTGGAAAATGCGTAGAATGTTCGCTGCCAGTTGGGAAGGCAATTTTCCGGAAAACCATTTCGGTTGATTTGAAATTGATCGGAATAGACTGTTTACTTTGAATTGTTTCCATTTTGCCTCAGCTTCAGATACTTGGATATGATTTTAAATCAAAATAAAGCAAATTTGGAACAAGGTGGAAATCGTATTTTCATAAATAAACCAAACATAGATAATTTTGTCCAATCGAACTAGCTACAGACCAAATCACTTTCTGCAAGAACATCAATTTGTCATTACTCAATGATATCACTCTCAAAGAAAACAAAAATAATGCAACAAAAAATGTCCCCATCCATCCTAGACGAGAGGCCAATCAATCTGATCCGAAGAAAGGCGAATCCCCTCAAGTGGCCTCCATTCGGTCGGTCCCGGAATCGCGTCCGAGCCTAAGGAGGAAAAATTCTGCCTCATTAACGAAACAAACAAACAAACAAAGAGTGAAAGATGATGGTAACAATATGCTGCACGTGCTACTTCACGAAAAATCTGCGTCGAGAAATATTGCAATTTGATTTGTATTTTTTTCTATAAGAGCAGTGTTGCCAATTTTTTCTTGAGGAAATATTGTATGAAATATAAATGAAACATACAAATTATTTAAATATTGGTAATAAAAACTGGATGTTAGCTAGGAATTTCCAATTTGTTTGACCAAGACTTAATATAATAAAACTTGCACCATTCTTCTTCTAATTTTCCCTTCACTGAAGCAAAACCTAACGAACCACTTCATCCTGACGGAATGATGCCGTTGTCATGTGGACGTGATTTTATTCAATTCCCCCTCTTAAATGCCACTTTCCCGCCCCAACATCCCATCTAAAGAAGTTTTCTCTCCGATGCGTCGCAAGTTTTCCATTCTTTGACGGCCTATTCTGCTATAGTTCCTTCTGCAGCTTCCTCCCATGACCCGCTTCTTCTTTCAACAAATTTCAGTCCGGATCGGCGTGGAAAAATAAAACGACCCGTGAAAGATTGAATCATCTTCACGGCGGATTTATGGTGTTACCGTGAAATGGAGGGAGATTGCTAATTGAAAATGGAAGAGTTTGGTTATTATGAACGTTAGTCGTTAGAAGGGTCATTTTTTTCATTTAGAACAAAAATTTTCATTTTAAAATTTCGTGTTTTTTCTAACTATGCAGGATTATTTTTTAGAGTGTAACAATGTTCTACAAAGTTGTAGAGCAGACAATTACAAAAAAATGAATTATAGACATAAGAGGTTTGCTAGTAAACATCACGAGTTATTGCGATTTTACGAAAAAAAGTTTTGAAAAAGTTGGCCGTTCATGGTCATCCGCGACAGACACGGACGACGAAACAAAGAGAAGCGCAAAAAGTAACTTTTTCAAAATTTTTTTTCGTAAAATCGCGATAACTCATGATGTTTATAAGCAAACCCCTTATGTCTATATATCATTTTTTTGTAATTGTCTGTTCTACAACTTTGTAGAACATTGTTACACTCTAAAAAATAACCCTGCAAAGTTAGAAAAAACACGAAATTTTAAAATCAAAAATTTTGTTCCAAATGAAAAAATGACCCTTCTAGGTCAATGTAGATTCGAAAAGTACATGCAATTTCCCTTAAAATGACATGTTCAAATTTTTTTTACCATCGAGTAACGGAAAATGGGAGAATTTTTAAAACGTTTTTAGTGTTTTTTTCGATAAAAAATACGTTTTTCGGAATTCTGAGAACGCCATCAAATTGGGCGTCTAATTTTACATAAAAGTTCTTTTGACACCAAATTTCTATCTCATCACCGCTGCAAATTATTGAAAAACACCTCTTTTTTCGCATGTTCAAAAATGGAAGGGGTCGTACCGCCCCTCCGTCACGAGATATCAAAAAACCGACCTCGGATTCGTGATCAGGGACAAAAGTTACCCCTTAGGACAAAGTTTCACGCAAATCGAAGAGGGGTTAGGGCAACTTTTCCCGATTTCGTGTGAGTTGGTAGAGAATTACCCATATGCGTTTGTCGATCAAGGCCGTTCAACAACCACGACAGACACGAACAACGATAAAACAAGAAACGTTAAAGCAGTAGTTGCCAGTCTACCAATAAATTACTCAAATTACTTGGTCAAAATGATAAATGACTGTATTACTTTTCATTCCATTCAAAATGTTATTAAATACTTTTAGTATTTCTTATATTACAAACGAAACATTACAATGACATTTTTTTTAAATAGCTCATTGGGCACTGGTACTGTGCATGCAAAATTTCACAAAAATAATAATAATTTTAAACTGTTTCAATCATCATCAAAATGAATATCAACGCTGTAAAATACATTTTTATATTGGTTTCAGGTTATTGCAAGCCAAATTTTATGGAAATTTTGAAGATTTTTGAGAAAGGTCTTTATTTTTTGAACCAAATATAAACTATAAAAAAATGGAGCGGCCCAACATGAAAATGGCAAAATTTCTAAAATAAAATTGTTAGTTTCTTTTTAGGTTCCAAATCTGATTCTGCATCGAAAAATTATATAAACTATAAAAAGTCCAAAAAAACATCAGTTTTTTTTTTAAACTTATGTACCACACATAAGGAACATATAGACAATTTTCCATCCAAATTAAAAATTTAATAAAAAACGAAAATTAACGCGCAAAAAAACTAACAGGCGGAAAAAGTACGAAAAAGCTGATTATAATTTTAGCTTCTAAATATTACCCGCTTCTAACTGTGGACTTAAACAATACAAAATATTTTCTGAATTTGAGGAATCATTTTTAAAAACTGTGTTGAAAGTTATTGATTTAAAAAGTCAAAAATTGTAATCGAATCGTGGCAAAATTTCAATAATTATCTATTTAAACAATAAAATTTTGAATGTACGAAAAACACCGAAACATATAAATTTTGAATTAATTTCAGCTGAGGATTTCTATTATTGAGCAATTCCAGCTCAAATCAGGATTTTTTCTGGTACTTTTGTACCCGACCCTCTGCGATTTCAATGAAACTTTGTAGACATGTTATCCTGGGCCTATGTAAGACATTTTTGTGTACATGGAGCCAATAGTACTCGAAAATAACATTTGAGAAGGGCGTAAAATATTTAAATATTTTTGTATTTTGTAATTTAAAAATTACTGTATCTCGAAGCCGTTGTGGCTTTCTGAAAAAAATACACTGAAACAAAAATACACGCCACTTCTATGAGATTTTTCGGTTTTTAAGTCTAAAACTTGAATTTAAAGGTTATGTTAGGATTTTTTTCGTTAAAATTTGTTGAGGAAATAGTCTACAATGTTACCAAATGACTGACGAAAAATGCAGGATGATATGTCTCTCCTAAAAAAATACAAAAATCATTTACTAAAATTGTTTTTTTTTTTGAAAAGTGGTCTAAACGTCAAAATTTTTTAAAAACCAGTAGTGCGGATCGATTTTCAGACAATTTTACATAAAAGTCTCAATATTGACCATTGTCCTTTGTCGAATCCTTGGGAAGATACAGCGGTTTTAGAAATAAAAATGTTGAAAAAACAAGTTTTTTTGTGGTTTTTGGCAATTCTATATGACAGACTTGGTTTTTCCGATTTCCCATAAGGTTGCCTTTGACAGTATTTCAATTGGATGTAAGGGCTTACAGATAGAAACTTAATTGCATTGCTTATAACTGAAAATAGAATATTTTTTTCAGTGTGGTAGAAACCTGGACAGTTAATTTGCTTACGTAAATATAAAAACGATATAAATCAAAAAGCTGTCGAAAGCAAAATTATGGAAAATTGTACGAGCTTTCCGGTAAAAATATTTACGAGACTGATAAACTAAGTCTGTCATGTAGAAATTGCCAAAAATCACCAAAAAACTCGTTTTTTCAACATTTTTTTTAAACCGCTGTATCTTCCCAAGGATTGGACAGATGACAATGGTAAATATGGAGACTTGTATGTAAAATTGTCTGGAAAATCGATCCCCACTACTGATTTTAAAAATTTTGACGTTTAGACCACTTTTCAAAAAAAAAAACAGTATAAATAAATGATTTTTGTTTTTTTTAGGAGACACATACCATCCTGCATTTTTCGTCAGTCTTTTGGTTACATTTTAGGCTATTTCCTCAAAAATTTTGAACGAAAAAAATCGTGACATCATCTTTAAATTAAAGTTTTAGACTTAAAAATCAAAAAATCTCATAGATGTGGCGTGTATTTTTATTTCAGTGTATTTTTTTTTCAGAAAGCCCGTCCAATTTCCTACAAGTTTGTCTTTGACCACTTTTTGATACAACGCAACGGCTTCGAGATACAGTAATTTTTAAATTACAAAATACAAAAATATTTAAATACCTTACGCCCTCTTCAAATGTTATTTTCAAGTACTATTGGCTCCATATACACAAAAATGGCTTATATAGGACTAGGATAACATGTCTACAAAGTTTCATTGAAATCGGAGAGGTTTGGGTACAAAAGTACCAGAAAAATTCCTGATTTGAGCTGGAATTGCTCTATTAGCAATTTTTTTCATTAGATTATTTTTATTATGTGATTTTCGGTACTGGGACCAGGTAAGTACCGAGTCGGCTTTTGTTACATTTGATAAATATTGCAAACGGGTTTTTGGAAATTTAATCAATAAACACTCTTTATTTACGATGCTTTGGGTCATTGGAGTAATGCAATTGAATATTTGATTGAAAATTTTGTAATGCTTTTAATGATAATATTGAATAAAAAAAGTGAGTTCATTAACATTTATCTTTTTTTTCTCAACATAAATAATTAGAAGATTTACAAAATATATATATACACCATGCGGGCACCCATCCCCGTCGTGGTTAGTTTCTATACAAAAGAAATTTTTGTATGGAGCGTAAACAACCACCAAACACCACCCACCAGCCCCCCCCCCCCCTAAAGTGTCCTCGTGGTTTATGGATGGTCCCTAACTACTTTTAATTATTCCAATTATAATTAATTACTAAATAATCAATGAATTTCTGAATTACAAGCTTAAAACCAAAGTAACTATTAATCATTTGCCAGCCTTTCTAAAATCCTTTGCATAAAATTTTCCTTGAAATATTCGGGAACATGTTAGAATTTTGAGACAGTACTTGTTAAAGTTGCCTGAACAGTGAACTGAACTAAATAGTGATCTTGTGACTTTCAAGACATGGAGGTATTCTTGATCTGGAGACTTTCTAGAATTTGACATTATAAATACTTTGAGACATTCAAGGCCTGATAGCTTCAAAAACTTAAGACTTTTAAGATTGAAGTTCTTCTGAACTGGAAACTTGCTAGATCTACTGACTTTGATATTTTGGAGACAATCACCACATTCAGACCTTCGTGCCTTGAAACTTAACTTTAAAGATCTCCATACCAAATCCCACCCACCCGACGGTCCCCGTAATTACAGATATCAGTCACGGAGCAAAGTAGATCCAAACCCCTGTCAGAATGCAATTTTTCTTCGGGAAAACCCGGGCCGGATCTTCCGTCGTCGGTCCGTGGCGTTGATGCACGTCGCCCAGACCTAACTCTGTGTGTGTGTGTGGTTTGTGGGGATGACCTAAATTCACGCTTCCGTTCAAATCTGGATTTTCCTCGACATTGCCAGAGGGGCCACCAACCAACCGAACGACCCAACAGTAGCACTTTAGCGATGATGGGAGTGTTGATTCGTTCGCATTTAGTATATTTACTATTTGTTGTAGGTTCGTCGGTTGGTTGGTATATATTGGGGCGGTTTTGTTCGTGTGTTGCCTATTTACAGGGGGAGGGAGGTTTCGTCGCCTCCACCCCGAGGGAAGGGAAAAGGTATTATGGAGCCTCATATCCAGTAATAGCAGCAACAGTGCGGCCTATGCCCCAGGATGGAAGCAGACAGTTGGGCTTCCTGTGGTGAATGACCTCTTTGTTCCACCCGGGCTGAACTCTGGCGGGGATTAGGGGTGGCCAGGTGGAAAGTTTGTAGAGTTTCCGCAGAGGGACTTGATTCTTTGAGAAATTACACAAATGCCTCAAAATCATATAACCTTCTGAATTTGTGAAAATATGTTTTTCCTATTTTAAGTCTACTGCCAAAAAAGCCATCTAGATCATCCCTAGCCAGCAAATCAACCATCAGCAACTAGCAGAAACCATCGAGAGAGGGTGGCTCTGCGATCTACGAATCCCCGGCAACAACATTTCATTGCAGACAATAACTGCAAAGAAACATGGGAAAAAATTCCTTTCAGATTGCTCAAATCACAGAAATTTCCTAAGGGGGGGGGATCTCCCCTTCGTTGCACTTAGGAAATACGAGCAAAAAAAGTTTCAACCAAATTTATCTTCCTGTAAGCGGGGAGGGGAGAGCAAAGAAAGAAAGTAAGGTAAATAGAGCTGTATTGTAAAATTTTTTAAGCCTGAAATTGAATTGGGCTCTCCCACCTCCTTTGCACGGCGGTTGAAATTGGGATTTCCCTGTTGAAGAAAAGCCCTTCGGCAAAGTGGGATCATCCACGGATAATGGAGGTAAACACAGACAAGTCTCGAGACGAGACAGAACTTACTTTATTGGATGCTGAAGAGAGTGAGGCTTTCGCTGAAAATCAATATTCATTCCAACTAACAATTGTTGCGACGAAGGAAGAAAACGCCAACATCTTGATAATACCAACATGATGAAAGTGACGTTGCGGTTGATGAACGCTGAAATGAGACTGATTACTTGCGGAGCACGGAAGCAAAAAAAAGGTTCGTGTCCAGACTTCTAAAAATAGCCACAAGTGTAAAATGGGCTCGCATGACCGAACTCTATTCCACGTGAGCAACAGCCGGTAGAGTCACACGGAAATGCAAAGCTGCTCCAGAGAGGACAAAGGGAGGAAAGCAGGTTATCAATAATTTAAAATGACTCCCAACGGGGAGTCAGGCCTTGTGTCTGGGGAAGTTTTACCCCCACATTATCCGCACGGAAACAATGTCTTGTGATGGTGTGGACCCAAAAAATTAGAACATTAGTAAAGGGCTGCAAGCACCCTTTTTATATGCTCTTATCGAGGAAGGTTTGATGAACCTTTAAGTGCCAAATACACAGCAAAAAAAAGTTGAATTTTGGATTGTTGAAAATTTGGTAGTTTGAATATTACACCCAGAACTGGGCATCGGCATACGAGAGGATAAAGAGCACGATTCGGTAGTAAAATGGTACTGTGTGCGGACGGAGAGGATAAATCCCGAAATTACCGAGAGAGTACTTTACTCATGGTTCATTTTCCAAAAAAAGTTCATCTACCAAAAAAAAGTACCGGTACCGAGACTCGAACCCAAGACCTTCGGCATATTGAACCGTGCCTTTGCCGTACGGGCCACCATGGTTCGGTGACTAAGTGGTGGTCGTTTGTCCATATAAGCCACTCAATAGGATGAACTGTTCCAATGAACGAATGAACACGCGAGAGGACTATACTCTCGCAATATAGCACTTTCCTCACGTTTCTTTTCGTGAGGACTATCCCCTCGTTCTTTAACTTTGGGTGTACCTCTTATTTGAGTAATATTACCTAAAAAATGTTTAAAAAAGTGAACTTGATGAATATTCACCAGAAACTGACGAAAATTCATCATTACACATTTTTTAACACAAAATCTGTCACCATTTCCTGATGAATTAACCATAATTTTTTTTCTGTATAGTATAAATTATGAGCTTTTTTTCTATTAATTACTAAAAATACTAAACCTTTAAATAAGTGCTCAAATACACAGAAAAAAATCAATTCTCGAAACCGTGAAGTCAGTTCACGATTGAGAGAACCACGAAGGAATATATTCACGTTTATGGTGCAAATGCTCACTCATGAATAAATTCCTTCGTGGATCTCACATTCGTGAACTTAATTCACGATTACGGGAATTGATTTTTTTCTGTGTAAGGGGATCAAATAGAATTAAAACTTTTTTTTTGTGAAAACTTTGAGGTTTTTAAAAGTTGTACCATAGAAAACAGATGGCTTGTGTAACAATATTAAGTTTAAAAAATTGTGAAATTTCTAATTTTTCCTGTCATACTCGGATGATGAAATGGCCTACTTTTCTTGACCAAAAATAACATAATCGAAAAGTAGCCTTGCAAGGTCTCAAAAGTTCTACTTCTACAAATGAGTGCAATAAAGTTGAATTGACACTTGTTTTTTAAAGTAATTATTTGAATAACCTTTTATTTAAACAGTAAAACAATAAAAATTTGACTCAAAATCATAATCGACCCTTTGATTTTTCCTAACTCGGTGAACCTTGTTGGATGTAAAAAATCTTATTTTTGCAACTAGTTTCATAAACAATAAATAAATGAATTTTAAATTAAACAACACAAAGCGATCTACATAAACTATTCTTAGGCTGGAAAAAGATACCAAACTGTCACACGTAGACATCTAGAATCTCAATGGCCTCAGTGGTATGATTGGCAGTGCGTCTCAGTACTAATGAGGAGGTGGCAGGTTCAAGTCCCGCCTGGATACCGGTGATTTTGTTTTTTGTTTCGTGGATCATTTGTATACCAACTGTCGTCATTTCTTTCGAATGTCGTTCCTAAGATTAAAATTGAACATTTGTTGAACATCACAAGCTTCGTTTACTTAAAAAAACCTGTATTTAAATATTGACTTATTTCCCATTTTAAGGTGAGCCGTCTTTCATTTTCAAGGAAAATTGATCATCACTTTTAAATGCCTTCTGCTCCAAAATGAATCAGCATATGGGTCATTCCTGGTCAACTGAGTACACTTTTGGACTCGACCTTCACCGATTTAGACCAAAATTGGAGGGAACGTTAATTTATTGACAGTTAACAGAAATCCCAAGTTTGGTGCTGATTGGACCATCCCTCTATTTTTGGCACCGCCCATTTTTTTACGATTTTCTGAAAAAGTTTTTGTTCTTTTAATCATAACTTTGTAAATATTTGAGCAAAAGACTTTCTGTAGGTTGCATTTTATATAAAATTGTACAAGGAATTCGATAAAAATTTAATTTTAACCCTTAAATGCCCACTTATATTATATTTAAACGTTTAAAATATTAAAATTCAGTTTTGATCAGTTGCTTATATTTTTATTTCTTTTCTTTTATCACCATCGTGTTCCCCAGACCATTTTACATAATAATCAATATAGACCTCAAACTAAAATGAACTATTGGCGAGATACAGCGATTTCACTGAAAAATGTTTGATTTTGCGTTCAACTTTTAAAATCTGAAATTAGACAGAAAGGCGGTTACGACTAAGGCCGAATTTAAAATTAGAAATTGCAATGCAACTTTTATTTCAAGCGCTTAAAAAACTATTTCTCAAATATAACGAATAAATAAGTTCCAAAAAATATGAATCTTGATACTAATACGACTTTAAAATGCCTTGAACAGATCAGAAAAATTGTATTCTAAGATGCTAGCTAACGAGATATATTAAAATGTATTTTGTAATGAAACAGGCTGAACACTAAATTGATAACTTGAAACATGGCAAAATAAGGTTATTCGTAAACAATTAAGGTGACGACTTGCATCATTGACATGAGTTTTCGTTCGATGATATTAATTTCGCTTCAATGAAAATATTTTACCAAAATTATGATACTTTTTGGAAACGATTTCCAATTACTTGTAATGTTATCAAAATCTTTATTATTATTGTCAACCAGGATTGATTGCTTCACAAAATTATACAAATTTTGAGACATATTTGTGAACTAAAATTCCTTCGGCATCTTCAAGAAGGGTACAAGTAGCATATGGGTCTGCACTACCATAATTTGCTGTCAATCAGAATTTGGTATTGGGGAAATTGCTACCAAATTTGTCTGTGTAAACATCCAAATTGCAAAATATGTATTATTGGTATTATTGATTTTAAGCAATTTCTTAAAGATCGAAGCAAAGCAAGTTTTGAGCGACTTAACGAAATCGGTCTCTCTGAACCATACTCTGTACTACCCGATTGGAGTAAAGGGAGTGCAAAGAGAGATTGTTCAGTAGCGAATGATGTGGAAGTGACAAAAGGTAGGAATACCCGAAACACCCAAAGATTTATTGACATGATGAGATGTCAATGATGAATTATCACTGATCATAATTAAAAAGGCAAAAAATGCGATTTGTGTTCGTTAACTCGATACAGTACAAATCAACTGCTCAATTGCAAACAACATTAGTCACTCGCATTGTTGAGAATTCTTATTATACATTTACGTTTCTGTTATTAGATTAACGCACTGTTAATTAGGTGCAAACTTTGTGCATTCATCGGGTTAATGATGTTATCTATTTTCAGGGTGACTTTAACTATAAAAACATGATTGAATTGTCACAACTTATTTGTGATGTGAAATTAATAAATAGTTAAAATAAATTGCTCTGTTAGTCTTCAAAGGTTTTGAATTTATTTTTAAGGAAATAAAAAACTACATATTTTCGAAATTAAATTAAATAGAATAAAAATATTAGAATTGTTTCTAATCTAATTTAATCTAATCTAACCCTATCGCAGCCAGTCTTTCGAGGGCATCCTGGAAAATGCCTTAGGTTGATTAACGCCTAGCACTCTTCTTGTCATTATTAACATTTGCAGTGCCCCAATGCAATAAATTGCTTTGAAACATCACAAGCGTTAAAGCGGCCAGGCCAGCTGCGTAAAGTTAACCGCAAAGATGATTCGTTGAATTGGATTGAGTTTGAACACGAATGTTCAAACAGCAATACAGTTCTGAATCTACAGGGGAGGAAGAAACGTGGAGATCCCCCGCTCACGTTCCTGTTTGTTTAGGCAATTAATCGTTGGGAGCACCATGCTAAGAAGTTTTGGTGCTCAGGGACCCTCAGGGATGGGACATTGTATTTCCACAAATGCCCAGGACATTATATTCCGTGGTTATAGCGCCACAACTCGCTTCCTGTGAAAAGAAAACATATGATAATTTAAATCAAATAATGACATAGAACTTATAATCCCACTGCCCCAAATTCTAAATCTCGTTTTCCCAGTGTAATTTATAATAAAAACTTAATTATCAGCTCACCTTTTGATGCACACTCTCACCTCCACTAGCAGGGAACGGACCTGAAACTGCAAATGTTGCTTCATCAACATCAACTCACCAAAGTCGGTTGTCACGAGGATATCGTTGAGAGAGCAGCACACACTAAGTTGTCATTTTCGTCGATGAAGAAACGATCATCTCGAAGGAGGCTGCCTCACTTCATGTGGACAAAACTCCACACAAACCCATCACTCCAAATTCAGCCGCACAGTTCGACCTGATCCCGCGCCGGACGAGTCCCCGGCAGCAACAATGGAGTACCCGACGCGATTGGTATTAAGCAATGTATTCGAATAAAAATATGAGAATTGTTTTTAAAACAACTGACAAACATGTCTGTACTGTATATTTTTTTTTTCAAAATATTTTCCGGGTAAATTGTGTAGCGACCATAACTCTGGCTTTAGAAAATTTGGTGAATCCGACTACGACTCCAGCTTCAACAACAGCTACCATACAAAGTTTTGGATATTGCCAACATAAAACTGTTAAATTTAGCTAAACTATCAGACCTAACCCGCCCACTTGAGGGTTCAAAACTGCCAACCAGACAGTCACGCGACCGTCTTTTTTTCTCGACCCATCCTTTTTATCGACTCAACCCGCTGAAGTTTCCCTTTTCCTTTTTGTTTTGTAAGAGTGTGTGTGTGTGCGCCCCACAATTGTTGCTTCCTTGTTTTGTTTTTGTGTTAAAAATCTCGCCTCATCCCTCTCTTTGCAATCGGGCTTGAAACATGCAACTTTTCATGTTTTTATTACTCTTGCCTTCTCTTTCGTTCTGTCTCTTTTTTCCCCCTCACTTTTCACTACTAAAATTTCTTTGTCTATGTTTTTTTATCCCCACTCAGCACACACTTTTAGCGCCACGAACTACCGAAGGAAAAAACACAATAATATGAAAAACAGAGTGAAAAACAACAATCTACCAACAGTTTATCCATCATCAAATTGGTATTACGTGCCCCATCAACGTTCACTTTCCTTCCGCCTTGGGGCGGGGGTCTTGAAATTCTCTTTGAAATTTTAGCTTGATTAAAAACTAAAAACTAAAAACTAAAAACTAAAAACTAAAAACTAAAAACTAAAAACTAAAAACTAAAAACTAAAAACTAAAAACTAAAAACTAAAAACTAAAAACTAAAAACTAAAAACTAAAAACTAAAAACTAAAAACTAAAAACTAAAAACTAAAAACTAAAAACTAAAAACTAAAAACTAAAAACTAAAAACTAAAAACTAAAAACTAAAAACTAAAACTAAAAACTAAAACTAAAACTAAAACTAAAAACTAAAAACTAAAAACTAAAACTAAAAACTAAAAACTAAAACTAAAACTAAAAACTAAAAACTAAAACTAAAAACTAAAACTAAAACTAAAAACTAAAAACTAAAAACTAAAAACTAAAACTAAAACTAAAACTAAAAACTAAAACTAAAAACTAAAACTAAAACTAAAAACTAAAAACTAAAAACTAAAAACTAAAACTAAAAACTAAAAACTAAAACTAAAAACTAAAAACTAAAAACTAAAAACTAAAACTAAAAACTAAAAACTAAAAACTAAAAACTAAAAACTAAAACTAAAACTAAAAACTAAAACTAAAAAAAACTAAAAACTAAAAACTAAAACTAAACTAAAACTAAAAACTAAAAACTAAAAACTAAAAACTAAAACTAAAAACTAAAAACTAAAAACTAAAACTAAAAACTAAAAACTAAAAACTAAAACTAAAAACTAAAAACTAAAAACTAAAACTAAAACTAAAAACTAAAACTAAAACTAAAAACTAAAAACTAAAACTAAAACTAAAACTAAAACTAAAAACTAAAAACTAAAACTAAAACTAAAACTAAAAACTAAAAACTAACGAAAAATCGTAACTAAAAATTACAAGTTAATTTCTTTTCACAGAGAATTTTACAGCAACTTCAATGTCCTTAGGGACTATCACTTTTAAATTTTTCTTCCTAGAACTGGAAGGGGACATCCCTGCTTCCGCTCACCTACCCCACAACACCAACAAATCCATCACATCATACACAACAAACCCCAAGAAAGGAGTCACTTATCAGCAGGGTGTGTGCTGCACTGTATTGTACCTCGGAAGCTCCGGTGTCGTCAGCCCGGCTCCGTCCGTGTGTGAGTTGTTGTTTGAAGATGAAATGTTTACAAATGGGTAGCTCTTTTGGTCGAACGTGCGCCTGCAAGGTAGGCTGCCCGCCGTACAAACATCAACGGCGACGTAACCCCTCGCCGGAAATTGAGGAAATGTTTGCATATTTTTTTAGGGAGGTGAAAAGGTGGAAGGAGGAAATGAATTGCTTTTATGGGTTGGATTTTTGATAAAAGAATCATTCAAATCTTTAAAAATTGATATCAAATGGATTTGTAATTTATAACTTTTATTTTCCTTCATACAATAAAAAGCCCCACTTCAAAATGTAGTGCGTTCTTCAATTACAGAAAGAGTGTAGTAAAATTATATGGTTCGAATGTGGTTTAGAAACGCTTCAGGGAGAGGCGTGTCAAATGTGGTTTAGCTGTCGTCAGGTTGGCTAAACTCTGGGTCCTCGGAACCACCTGTCACGCAATCCTATAACTGTGCTACAAACTGTCATCGTTCGTCTGAGCAATAGAGCTTCTGTTTTAGTTCCTCATCGACTCAAGTGTCGGTAAGAGAGAAAGAGAGCGAGAGATTGTAAGAATAATTCTAGGGTTGCCACTTGCAGCACGTAAAACCTGTACTGTACCATTGTGGATCTCTGGACTTGGCACACCACTTCTCTCCGACCCACCCCTAGTCACAGGTTTTCCAGCCAAACAACAACAAAACAGTCGATGACGACGAGGCTGGCCACCCCTCGTCTCGTGCACCAGTTCGGCAGAAGCAATTCTATAATCGTCATTGCACAGTGATGATAGGGGGAAGTTGGGGTGCCTTGAGCAAAATAAATGTCAAGTTTTCATTTCACAAAGTTCAGTGAAAATTTGATTTTCTCAAAAATTGTAAAGTTTTTGATACATCAACTAGGGAAGAGTTGTTGCAAATGGTAAAAGGCAACTACAGTCGTGCCTCGGTTTAGCACCGCATATGGGGGATGCAAAACCGAGGCGTGCATAACCGAGGCACAGAGCTTATGGGATTTTGGCTATAGGGAGACATTGGCTTTAATCGTACGAAAAATCATGCAAACATCAGAAAATTATAGTGTTTTGGAATCGGGATGCTATCAGCTATCCATTAAAATTATTATTTCATGAAAGTTTTCACAAAAATACTTAATTTTCGTGTATTTCGAAAATGCATATTTTTTCTCTAAAGTAACCAAAAATTTATTGTTATTGCAATATGGGTATCAAATGATTGGGTTTTTTTTCATACATTTTGGATGTAACAATAACATTTTTAGAAAATACTCAAAATTTTCACAAAACTACGCATTTTCGAAAAAAATACTCCAAATTTCAATTTTTACAATATGGGTATCAAACGATCGGGTTTTCTTTCATACATTTCGAATGTAATAAGAACATTTTTAGAAAATACTCCAAATTTTCACAAAACTACGTATTTTCAAAAAAATACTCAAAATTTCAATTTTTACAATATGGGTATCAAACGATCGGGATTTTTTCATACATTTCGAATGTAATAACAACATTTTTAGAAAATACTCAACATTTTCATAAAACTACGTATTTTCGAAAAAATACTCAAAATTTAAATTTTTACAATACGGGTATCAAACGATCGGGATTTTTTCATAAATTTCAAATTTAATAACATCATTTTTAGAAAATACTCATTATTTTCACAAAACTACGATTTTTTGAAAAAAGTACTCAAAATTTCCGTTTGTACTATGTGCATATCAAGCGATCGGAATTTTTTCATACATTTCGAAAGTTATTAAAAAATTAAAATACTCACAAAACTACGTAGTTTTGAAAAAAAAAACTGAAAATTTCTGTTTTTCACAAGAGGTATCAAATATTCGGGATTTTTTTATACATTTCAAAAGTTATTACACAAATTTGTGGAAATACCCAAATTTTCACAAAACTACGTTTTTTCGAAAAAATACCCCAAATTTCAGTTTTTTACAATATGAGTATCACATGGTTGAGATTTTTTCATTTATTGTTTCTTTGTATCGTCATGTGTCCTTGAGCTTCTAGATATCTCAAACTACCGTAGTGCTACGTGTGACAGTTTGGTATCTATTCCAGCCTGAAAACAGTATATTTAGATCGATTTGTGTTCATTTGGTATTGTGATCATCGTCTTCTCCTTCTGGCGAAATCCGCTGAGCAGGAAGATTGAGACTATGCTTCAATTTAATTTAATAGGTCATTTTGTAAAAACGGAAATTTTGAGTATTTTTTTAGAAAATACGTAGTTTTGTGAAAATTTTGAGTATTTTTGAAAAAATATTGTTATTACATTCGAAATGTATGAAAAAATCCCGATCGTTTGATACCCATATTTTAAAAATTGAAATTTTGAGTATTTTTTTCCGAAAAAAACGTAGTTTTGTGAAAATTATGAGTATTTTCAAAAAATGTTGTTATTACACTCAAAATGTATGAAAAAATCTTGATCGTTTGATACCCACAATGTAAAAACGGGAATTTTGAGTTCTTTTTTTCAAAAAAATCGTAGTTTTGTGAAAATTTTGAGAATTTTCTAAAATTATTGTTATAACATTCGAAATGTATGACAAAATCCCGATCGTTTGATACCCATATTTTAAAAATTGAAATTTTGTGTATTTTTTTCAAAATTACGTAGTTTTGTGAAAATTTTGAGTATTTTCGAAAAAAAATATTGTTATTACATTCGAAATGTATGAAAAAATCCCGATCGTTTGATACCCACATTGTAAAAACGGAAATTTTGAGTACTTTTTTCAAAAATTCGTTGTTTTGTGAAAATTTTGGTATTTTCTAAAATTGGTGATATTACATTCGAAATGTATGAAATAATCCCGATCGTTTGACACCCATATTGTATAAATTTAAATTTTGAGTATTTTTCGAAAATACGTAGTTTTGTTAAAATTATGAGTATTTCCTAAAACTGTTGTTATTACATTTGAAATGTATGAAAAATCCCGATCGTTTGATACCCGTATTGTACAAATTGAAATTTTGAGTATTTTTTCGAAAATACGTAGTTTTGTGAAAATTTTGAGTATTTTCAAAAAATGTTATTGTTACATCCAAAATGTTTGAAAAAAACCTGATCATTTGGTACATATATTGCAATAACAATATATTTTTGGTTTCTTTAGAGAAAAAAATATGCATTTTCAAAATACAGGAAAAATACGTATTTTTGTGAAAATTTTCTTGAAATAAAAATTTTAATGGATAGCTGACATCATCCCGATTCCAAAACATTATAATTTTCTGATGTTTGCATGTTTATTTATAGAATTATAGCCAATGTCTCCCATATAGCCAAAATCCCATAAGCTCTGTGCTTCAGCTAACCGAGGCAGCTGAACGGTGCAAAACCGGGGCAGTGCAAAACCGAGGCATGGCTGTAGATCAATTACGGATCAAACTCCTGAATAAGTCCCAATATATTTGGTAATTTGTTCCTTGATTTTTGTTGCTTGCTATTTTTGTGTGGCTTCCTAACTTATCACTGATTTTCCAACTAAAACAAAAAAAAATCAAAGATGCACCCCACGTCACCCTAGACCATTAGGAACCCCGGCGAGTATTTCATTCATCATTATTCTCCAGCCCAAGTTGCCTGCAATGTTCTAACCGCACTGGAAGCAAAACATTCAGTTGCCGCTGGAACCTGGCCCGGAACGGGTCCCCTCTCGTCGGATGTAGGCGCGCGCGGGTGTTTGAATCTGTTTTTGGGTAGCACTAGCAACTTCAGCAGCAGCAGCAGCAGGTTGCGGTGACGGTTTCGAGTTTCTTCGAGTTTGGGATTTGTGGAGTGTACGATTCGATTGCTGTTGGTGAACGTGTGAAGTTTGGAGACTTTGAAAACTTAAATGACTGTTCAGTGTAGAGATTGTAGAATTGATTTCGGAACCAAATCATGACAATTCAAAGTGTTCAGAAGTTGTCAATCGCCTGATCCGGTGTCGTTCCAAGTGGATTAGATATTGTGTAATGGTTTAGCTTGGTTGAAGGGTAGCCTCGCCTAGTGGTGCATTACGGACCAGTTTGTGACGTCCCGCGACAATTACCCGCCTCTCAGCTTCTCGACGTCGTGTTATAATTAGAGTGATTGTGCTGAAATAACCCGTTTCAAAGAGTGAAGAAAAAAACTCGAAAGGGGACACAACTCGACTCCCACAATAACTCCAACCCGACTTGGTGTGCATTTCCAGTGACACCCAGAACTTGGGCCCCAAACTTCGTCGTTGGAAGCGGTACAAGTGTGTTCCAGAGCGGATTATTGGATCGGAAAATGGGTAGGAATTGAGTTTCATGAGCAGTGCTAAGTCGTTGTCTTAGTTTTGGCTTTTGGCCAACTTTCGAGAGTTGTGGGAGGGCGATGGGGGCAGAACCTATTTTTAAGAAGCAGCAGCTATCAACAGTCGCCCCCCGGCAGTTGTGTGACTTCAAAAGTCGGTGATTTTTATCGTATTAACGTTTTGACAGGTTTAGGAGGGGGGGGGGGGGGAACTTTGTCACTTTGAAAACTGGTGCCAACGAAAACCGGCCTAGCGCGAAGATGCAATCAAGATCGACGGGAATCGTCTCAAGTCTAGACACAAAGCATAGCCAAGTGGATGCTACAAATTACGAAAACAGAGGAAAAGTCAAAAGATGAAAAGTAAGAGTTTTCCCGTGTTTTTTTTTTGTACGCGCGATGGTTGGGGGAGGGCCAGAGTCGGACTTTTTATGGTTCGTTTTCTTTTGGCACCTGTTTTATGAAGGTGGTGGTAGAGGGGTCCTGTATTTGGAATGGAAAATGAGTCTAGAAGGGAATGCTTAATGGTAAAGCTGTGTGGCGTGTAAAAAGGGCATTGTTTAGTAGATTGGATTAACCTGTTATGCATGCTCCTGAGTTTGCAGCAGGAAGAATTTTGAAACTTCCACTTTTGAGTCAACATACTTTCATGGAACATTTTTCCTAAACATTTTATTCGGAAATTTCAAACTATTAAAACTGTTGTTTAGCTTTAGTTGATAATATTTCCAAATGTTGATTTCGACTGGCTACGGTTGTTGACGAGTTAGGTTGGTAAAAGTTCTAATAAAAACTAACTTAATCCACCTATGTGGTTGATGCCTTCCTCACTTGTTACCAACAATGGGTAATATGAGTGGTTTGGACACATATTTCAGCTATTTTTTTAGGTCCAGAAAAATAAGTACACAGATATAACTTAAGTTGTCATAACTCGAGACAGGGTTGCCAGATCTTCAATTATGTGGACTCGTTGGAAAGTTCTTTCGATTACCTAACCAATGATGGGTCGGATGATTGATCCGGACATCGTTTACATGCATTTAAGTGAGATCCGGCTTCACAAAAGTACATAAATATCACTTAAGTGGTCATAACTCGAGACAGGGTTGCCAGATCATCGATGTTGCGGACTCGTTGGAAAAGTCTCTTGATTACCTAACCAACCATGGGTCGGATGATGGATCCGGACATCGTTTACATGCATTTAAGTGAGATCCGGCTTCAAAAAAGTACATAAATATCACTTAAGTGGTCATAACTCGAGACAGGGTTGCCAGATCTTCAATTATGTGGACTCGTTCGAAAGGTCTCTCGATTATCTAACCAACGATGGGTCGGATGATGGATCCGGACATCGTTTACATGCATTTAAGTGAGATCCGGCTTCAAAAAAGTACATAAATATCACTTAGGTGGTCATAACTCGAGACAGGGTTGCCAGATCTTCGATATTGTGGACTTGTTGGAAAAGTCTCTTGATTACCTAACCAACGATGGGTCGGATGATGGATCCGGACATCGTTTACATGCATTTAAGTGAGATCCGGCTTCAAAAAGTACTTAAATATCACTTAAGTGGTCATAACTCGAGACAGGGTTGCCAGATCTTCAATTATGTGGACTCGTTCGAAAGGTCTCTCAATTATCTAACCAACGATGGGTCGGATGATGGATCCGGACATCGTTTACATGCATTTAAGTGAGATCCGGCTTAAAAAAGTACATAAATATGAATTAAGTGGTCATAACTCGAGACAGGGTTGCCAGATCTTCGATGTTGTGGACTTGTTGGAAAGGTCTTTTGATTACCTAACCAGCGATGAGTCAGATGATGGTTCCGGACATCGTTTACATACATTTAAGTGAGATCCGGCTTCAAAAAAGTACATACATATCACTTAAGTGGTCATAACTCGAGACAGGGTTGCCAGATCTTCAATTATGTGGACTCGTTCGAAATGTCTCTCGATTATCTAACCAACGATGGGTCGGATGATGGATCCGGACATCGTTTACATACATTTAAGTGAGATCCGGCTTCAAAAAAGTACATACATATCACTTAAGTGGTCATAACTCGAGACAGGGTTGCCAGATCATCGATGTTGCGGACTCGTTGGAAAAGTCTCTTGATTACCTAACCAACCATGGGTCGGATGATGAATCCGGACATCGTTTAAATGCATTTAAGTGAGATCCGGCTTCAAAAAAGTACATAAATATCACTTAAGTGGTCATAATTCGAGACAGGGTTGCCAGATCTTCAATTATGTGGACTCGTTCGAAATGTCTCTCGATTATCTAACCAACGATGGGTCGGATGATGGATCCGGACATCGTTTACATACATTTAAGTGAGATCCGGCTTCAAAAAAGTACATACATATCACTTAAGTGGTCATAACTCGAGACAGGGTTGCCAGATCATCGATGTTGCGGACTCGTTGGAAAAGTCTCTTGATTACCTAACCAACCATGGGTCGGATGATGAATCCGGACATCGTTTAAATGCATTTAAGTGAGATCCGGCTTCAAAAAAGTACATAAATATCACTTAAGTGGTCATAACTCGAGACAGGGTTGCCAGATCTTCAATTATGTGGACTCGTTCGAAAGGTCTCTCGATTATCTAACCAACGATGGGTCGGATGATGGATCCGGACATCGTTTACATGCATTTAAGTGAGATCCGGCTTCAAAAAAGTACATAAATATCACTTAGGTGGTCATAACTCGAGACAGGGTTGCCAGATCTTCGATATTGTGGACTCGTTGGAAAAGTCTCTTGATTACCTAACCAACGATGGGTCGGATGATGGATCCGGACATCGTTTACATGCATTTAAGTGAGATCCGGCTTCAAAAAGTACTTAAATATCACTTAAGTGGTCATAACTCGAGACAGGGTTGCCAGATCTTCAATTATGTGGACTCGTTGGAAAGATCTCTCAATTATCTAACCAACGATGGGTCGGCTGATGGATCCGGACATCGTTTACATGCATTTAAGTGAGATCCGGCTTCAAAAAGTACTTAAATATCACTTAAGTGGTCATAACTCGAGACAGGGTTGCCAGATCTTCAATTATGTGGACTCGTTGGAAAGATCTCTCAATTATCTAACCAACGATGGGTCGGATGATGGATCCGGACATCGTTTACATGCATTTAAGTGAGATCCGGCTTAAAAAAGTACATAAATATGAATTAAGTGGTCATAACTCGAGACAGGGTTGCCAGATCTTCGATGTTGTGGACTTGTTGGAAAGGTCTTTTGATTACCTAACCAGCGATGAGTCAGATGATGGTTCCGGACATCGTTTACATACATTTAAGTGAGATCCGGCTTCAAAAAAGTACATACATATCACTTAAGTGGTCATAACTCGAGACAGGGTTGCCAGATCTTCAATTATGTGGACTCGTTCGAAAGGTCTCTCGATTATCTAACCAACGATGGGTCGGATGATGGATCCGGACATCGTTTACATACATTTAAGTGAGATCCGGCTTCAAAAAAGTACATACATATCACTTAAGTGGTCATAACTCGAGACAGGGTTGCCAGATCATCGATGTTGCGGACTCGTTGGAAAAGTCTCTTGATTACCTAACCAACCATGGGTCGGATGATGAATCCGGACATCGTTTAAATGCATTTAAGTGAGATCCGGCTTCAAAAAGTACTTAAATATCACTTAAGTGGTCATAACTCGAGACAGGGTTGCCAGATCTTCAATTATGTGGACTCGTTGGAAAGATCTCTCAATTATCTAACCAACGATGGGTCGGCTGATGGATCCGGACATCGTTTACATGCATTTAAGTGAGATCCGGCTTCAAAAAAGTACTTAAATATCACTTAAGTGGTCATAACTCGAGACAGGGTTGCCAGATCTTCAATTATGTGGACTCGTTGGAAAGATCTCTCAATTATCTAACCAACGATGGGTCGGATGATGGATCCGGACATCGTTTACATGCATTTAAGTGAGATCCGGCTTAAAAAAGTACATAAATATGAATTAAGTGGTCATAACTCGAGACAGGGTTGCCAGATCTTCGATGTTGTGGACTTGTTGGAAAGGTCTTTTGATTACCTAACCAGCGATGAGTCAGATGATGGTTCCGGACATCGTTTACATACATTTAAGTGAGATCCGGCTTCAAAAAAGTACATACATATCACTTAAGTGGTCATAACTCGAGACAGGGTTGCCAGATCATCGATGTTGCGGACTCGTTGGAAAAGTCTCTTGATTACCTAACCAACCATGGGTCGGATGATGAATCCGGACATCGTTTAAATGCATTTAAGTGAGATCCGGCTTCAAAAAGTACTTAAATATCACTTAAGTGGTCATAACTCGAGACAGGGTTGCCAGATCTTCAATTATGTGGACTCGTTGGAAAGATCTCTCAATTATCTAACCAACGATGGGTCGGATGATGGATCCGGACATCGTTTACATGCATTTAAGTGAGATCCGGCTTAAAAAAGTACATAAATATCAATTAAGTGGTCATAACTCGAGACAGGGTTGCCAGATCTTCGATGTTGTGGACTTGTTGGAAAGGTCTTTTGATTACCTAACCAACGATGGGTTGGATGATGGATCTGGACATCGTTTACATGCATATAATTGAGATCCGGATATATGTGAAAACACATTTTTATACATAACTTTTGAACTACTTATCGAAACTTCAAACAATTCAATAGCGATGTATGGGACCCTAAACCAAGTCGAATGCAACTGGTTCGATCTAAATCGGTTCAGCCAGTGCTGAGAAAACTTGGCAAGTTTTTTGAACACATACATACATACACACACACACACATACACACACACAGACATTTGTTCAGTTTTCGATTCTGAGTCGATAGGTATTTATGAAGGTGGGTCTTCGAGCTTTTAATAAAAAGTTCATTTTTAGAGCAGGATTATAGCCTTACCTCAGTGAGGAAGGCAAAAATACAAAAAATATCTTTATCAAACACACATTTTTTAAGTTCTGTCTGATTTCCATCCGTGATCCAACATATCCAAATTTTCAATTTTTATGTTTTGATAATATTCGGAAATTAGAATATGTTGGATCACTAATTGAAAACAGACAGTTTTATTCAGAGTTTTTTTTGAGAGCATATTTTTTTAAGAAAAATTAAACAAACGAATGTAAACAAGTTAAAATATATTCTGCATTGCTGCTTCCGTTATTTTGAGTGACATACATTTGAAGTAATATTTGCAACGGCCATACAATTTTCGTAATTTGGGTTTCAACGACGCAAAGCATTGTTTACACTTTATTGCAATTTAGTGATTAATAATATTTTTTTGAAAAGATAGGTAATACGTGTCCCGCCCCTGTGGATCAATCGGACCGCGCACTGGACTCGCAATCCAGAGGTGGCTGGTTTGAATCCCGTGGCGGGCGCTCTAAAAATTCTAAGTGTAAACACGCTCCATGCCGTACTCAAACACTTTGGAGACCAGGGCGGCGAAGTTTTTGTAGTTAAAAGGAAGACACTAGTGGTTGGTACTAGCAATAGTGGCCGACAGCTATAAAGTCAACCTCATTCTTCGTAATTTTAAGGGCAAAACATAATACACTTAAAATTGTGAAACAGTGGAAATCTTTTAATCCCGTATTACAGCACATTATGAAAAATAGTTTTATTTTCTTAAGTCCCGTTTTTATGAAAATTTAATATTTACACACAAAAAAGTGGTACCGTTCATGTATTACATGTGTCAAAATTGATTATTTAACATAAAGTAATTAATATTATTATACGCACAGTTAAAATCTATAGCTAAATATTTTTCAATATATTAAATTATCGAAATTGCTTTAAAAATTGATTTTGTGATTTTTTTTGTAATTCTTCTATTTACTAAAATACTGCATTATTAAAGAGCGAGTTCTGGCGCTATAACCACGGCAAATAGTGTCCAGGGCATTCGTGGAAATACAATGTCCCATCCCAGAGGGTCCCGGAGTACCAAACCTTCTTAGCATGGTGCTCCCAATGAATACAACCAAAATCTCGGAGCGTATGGTGGTGTGTCCCCACGCTTCTTCCTCCCCTGTTGATTCAGAATTGTGTTGTTGTTCGAACACTCCGTGCTCAAACTCAACCCACTTCAAACGAATCATGTCTCTGCGATACGGCTTTACGCAGTAGGCCTGGCCGCTTTAACGCTTGTGATGTTTCAATGCATTCCAATGCCATGGCGCACTACAAATGTTAATGAATGACAAGAAGAGTGCTAGGCGTAATCTAACCTAAGGCACTCTCCAGGATCCCTTCGAAAGATTGGTTGCGCTAGGGTCGGATTAGATTAGATTAGATTAGATTACTAACATACTGCATTATAAAACAATACGATTTTATTAATAGATTAAATTTTGCCAAATGTTTTTTTATAAACAAGTTTATTTAAATAAGTTACTTCAAATGAGTTATCGTCGTGCATCGCCGATAAAATAATCGTTATCGTTATCAAACCACACTATCATTATTGTAAACAACCTTGCAAATTTAAATTTTCCAAGAACTGACCAAGGTACGCAGAACAAGTCGAATCAATGAACACTTATTTAATACGAATCGGTCAACCCTCTACAGCACATTAGTTTTTGCTATGATAATTTTTATTTTTCCCTTATTAGGGAGGTTATTTTGAGCAATTCCTTTTTTTTTTGAAAACTTTACTTTTCTTGTTTTAAGTTTTTTTTTGATTTTTTTATCTTGCATGCAACTAAAAATTTTATGACAAAATGTGACGTTCTTTTCGTATGGGGGTTGGAATTAGCATGACAAAGTTTGACATAGGACGCCTAAAAGTTGTTTTTCGTATTTCCAGTAGGGTAGAGTACTGCCCACCATTGAAAAACGGCTAATATCCACTTTTGTCAAAAACGAGATATTAGCACCAGGTGGTAGAGGACGTTCCAACGCATCTTCTGGAACTTGAATTTTACTGAAATAGTGTCTAGACTTGGCTGCCGATGCGAAAAACCAAACGGCTAATATGCCACTCTTATGGGAAATTACCTTGACGGAGATTTTGTGTCAAACACTAAAACGCGTTTTTCTCGGAATACTTGATTTGGCATAATAGCCGAATTTTCAATTATGGGCAGAGTAGTCATCAATGAGACACGGGGAACAATGATAAAATGGCTCTCACAAGTCGTAGTTTCAACCAATCAGACTCATATTTGGGAGAAAAGTGTGTGTACTGGATACACTTCTGCCATTATAGTGGCTTTGGTTATGAACGCTCCCTTGAAAAGTTATTCATAAATGTTTGATTCTGGGGTGTAAAAGTAAATTATGAACAAAAATTACTTTTTCGCTCGTAGGCTGCCATTAACACCAAAACTAATATTTCTTCAAATTTCTTTCGACGTTCCATACGGATTAAGTTGGGCTACAATGTCCTTTCATTAGATTTGACAAAATTTAGAATATACCCAGAATCCAGGGCTGTCTCATTGTTCCCCACTCAATTCAGCCCATGGGTAACAATGAGACACTTTGATTTTTCTTCAATAAACTTTTCAAAATCGATGGAAATCTTTCAAAACATGAATTAAAAGTGATTTTTGGCATATTTATAGAGTTTTAACTTCACTTAACCAAAAATACAAAGTTATTTGGTATGAATATACGGATTTAACAAAATTTAAATACTTTTTAGTATAACTTTTGTTAATTAAAGTTTCATGTTGGCAAAATTGCTCTAAAATGTACAAGGCAAGTTACCTACAATGGAACAATACAAAAACATGATGTTTTACTAGAAAAATCTTGATTTTCGTAGTGTGTCTCATTGTTCCCCAGCTGTCTCATTGTTCCTGCCAAGTGCGTCTACAATGAGACAGTTGAATAACTCTGGCTGTAGATGTCGGATCGATCTCATATTTTGGTCTATGTTAGAACACATTAAAAGAAAGAAAATTCAACAAAAAGCTCATTAAAACATGCTGATGAAAAAATGAGAAAAATCTTTGAAAGTTGAAAACCGAAAGTGTCTCATTGATGACTACCCTACCCTAACTTTTTCTTTTTGCTGGCGGTTCATTTTCTTCTGAAACTCTAACAAATCAAATTAAATCTCAAACCCGTTTTATCCTTTTAATGTTAAAATATTTTTTCGATTATTTTTTATTATTATTTTCTTGTTCAGAAAATCAGTTTAAGCAACTTTGTGTTCTACGAATACCTTTACTTATCTTGTTTTATGTTTTTCTTGTTTCATTTTTAGTTATTTTATTTGGATTTATATTGTTTTTTATTTTATGTTTGTTTCTGATTGTCTTTGACTTCTCCTACCACCTTTCGATCAAGATCTAGTTTTTTCGTGTTTTGACAGCTATTTTTTTATTTTTTGCGTGTTTTTCACATTTTCTCCCATAATTATTTAAATTGTTTAAAAGTGCGTAGAGGCATAATCTGTCATAGTCAATACAGGAAATATTAGTGAAAAACTCAGCCAACGTTGATAACAGAAAAAAATACATATTATTAACCATAAAAGAAGTCAAACTTCTGTAGAGTTATAATTATTTTTTCACAGTCAAAAAATCGAAATTTCGCGGCATGTCAATCACAAAACATTGAAATTTCACGGCAATTTCACGCACTCCAAAGTTTGCATTAAAAATAAATAAAGCTATATTATTTGAGTTTAGTTAAGAACAGAAAGGTCTTTCTAAAAATGTTGGCAGTAGTTTAAGATGCAAAATAAAGCCCCCTGACACAAATTATTTCTTTAAATAAAGTTGTATTATTTTGATTTTGTGAAATTTTATAGAATATTCGGCAGTTGAAGTTATGATTCAGCTTTTTAAATTTTACTGAGATTTGAAAAAATTTTAAAAAGTATGATAAAATTTTGTCTGTTTTCCTAAACTTTAGAATTAAAGAAAATTGAGTATTTAGAAAACATAGAAAATAAAACTTCAATAATATCAGTTTTTTTTACATTTATTGATAATTTCAGACAATTTTAATGCATTGCAAAATAATTATCAAAGTTTATTTCTACATGTAATGTTTTTTAAGCTACTTGAATAAAAAACTTTATTTATAAATGAAATATTAAATTTTATGTTCTAAATTTCCTCATGTTCTATACAACATATCACGAATTTTTTAATAGGTCCTATAAACTTATGAAAGACAATATTTTATAGTACCTTTAAAAAACTCAAGATATTCACTATTCGTCGCTATTTGAATACATTTTGCAAAGATTTAAAAATAAATTAGGTTATTCTTTCTTGACATTAATTTTTGAGGGGTTAAATAGCGTTCTTCTACATTAATTTTTAGTATTCGTGAAATAAAACAAAATCGTATCGCAGAATTTTCAAATTAACAATGTCTTCAAAATTTGTTCTAAATACGTTATTCCTTTTTTTATTTGGATACTGCTTCTAAAACGCTTGTATGTAGATAAGATGAGGTAAGGAGGGAATTCCCAGCTGTCAAAATAGTTAACACGAAACCCGAATTTAATATGGAGATTTTTAGAAACTTGAAAATTTGACTATTTTCCGGGCAAATTTCACCGGATTTTTGCCTTCCTCACCTTACTGAGGAAAGGCTATAAAACCACACGAAAAATGAACTTATTAAATTGACCTCGTATCATGTTACCTTTTCAATGAGCCGTAAACATCTTAGATCTGACAACCCTATGAAAAGTTATTAGCACTGAAGTTTTTTTTCATACACTTTTTGCAGGCTTCGGTCAGCTTTCACTTGAGTGACATACAGGACTGGGTCTCTAAGATGACAGCTACCACGCGTTTAATTGAATTTAGTTTTTTGAAAAGTATTTATGTTTTAAAAGCGTATTTCGGTTCAGTTTTGCATGCTTCTCAATCCGGTGAAATTTGCTCGGAAAATGGTCAAATTTTCACTTTTCTGAAAATCTCCATATAAAATCCGACTTTCGTGCTAACTAACTATTTTGACGGCTGGAAACCCCGCATTAACTTACTAATCTACATACCTTGGTTTAGATTGGCTTGCAGCATGGAACGGACGTGTTCACGGGTGCGAGGATTCTACAACTTCCAACCCTATTTTTTCTTAAATATCAAGAGTTCTTCTTTCCAATGCTTTTTAAAGATCAAAAAATGGTTGAAAATGAATTTTGGGTAATATTTTTAGATCGAAGCCCGCCTAGAAAAAAAATGATTTTCATTGGAATTTATATTTTTTTAAGTTTTCAAAAGTAGGTATTGCCAAAACATATCTTTGTTTTCTTTTTCAATTAGTGCCATCAAAAAATAATTAAAAGACTTTGTAAAAAACGAATACCAAACTAAATCTTTAAAATTAGTATCATTCAATTCTTAGAACATTACAACAGTAACGCTGCTGTCAAATACTTGCAACATGATTTCAATTCAGACATATTTTTGACTTAAACTTCACATCTTTCTATCATTAATTATTTCAACGCTAAAAATATCTTGCGCTTAAAAAATATCAAATTATTTCTTTTAAAATTAATGACCAATAGATACTATTTTTTGTTTTCTGAGTTTTTTTTTCGCAAAAAGTAGCATTTTTTCAGTTTTAAATTTTTTGTTTAATGTTTTGAAACAAAAAAGTCGTCAATAAAAACATTATCTGCCTTTTTGAATCACCTCTTTCACCTGCCCTTTGTCCCTTGAAAATAAAACCATTCACATTCACAAATGTGGGAAAACCTCTCTCCACTCCCCCTTCCCACACTGACATTTGAAAAAAATCTTTCATCGCAATCCCATAGTGCCCACATTAGGTTTGATTTATTCGTCGCAGTTTGCTGCAACGCAAACCCATTCATAAAAAGTCACAGGCAATTCACCGAAAACGGTACGAACAACAAGTTACTGTTAAGGCCCGAACGAGTCGCCCAACCGTGAAGCCATTTTGATGCTAATCCAAATCCAACCAAGCTGTCAATAGCGAGCCGGGTGCGTGGTTTGAGGAAAGCACGCGAAGCAGTCAGACTTCGGGCAAGTCGGTTTTGCTGAAGTTTTAGATTTTTATTGTTGCAAAATCTTCAATAAGTTGATATTTTTGTTTTTTTTTCTGTTATTGTGGATTCAGCTGGTAACTGGATTTCTGGCATCTTCTCATGGTCATTCTCACGGTTTGTCAACAAAGCTTCTGCTGGATGGTGAGACGAAGTGGGGGCGAGGAGAGATTTTGACATTTTATGCCCGCATCTGGCCCGCCGTCTATTTCGACGGTTGTTGAGCCTACGGTCGTTTCCAACGACCGAGTCCAGCAAGAAACTGATCGTACAATATCTGCAAATAAAACAGAACCGTACTTAGCAAAGTGTCACTTTGTTTCGTTAAACCAAGAGCGATTAAGCCCCCTCGGCTAGCGAGTGTGTTTATTTCTACTGTTTCTTTGTTTTGCCCAGAGTATTCCAGAGAAGTGTTGTGTCGAAGAAGACAGCAATTATGACGGCCGAAAATAGCCGTCAAATTTATTCCAAGCACCCTCCTTTTTGCGGGTAATTTAAGCTCGATGGATGGTTTGCGGTAAATTTGCGGGTGTCCCGAAATGGACATGTGACGAATTTCGGGGTGTGAGTTAAGGTGGGGAAATGTGATATCATACTTGAGATGTAAATAAACGGATATGTTTGTTTTATTTTGAGAAGCATTCGTCATCAAAAAGTTATTTAAATACACTTTTTCAAGAAATTACATTGTTGGAAAGATCAATTAACTCAAGAGTGAATCCACCGACTCTGATTTGACAGTCGTATCTTAAACAATTTTATTTATTATTATCTGGAATGTGCTTTGTCATATTGGTAATGTCTTTAACATAACCCCCTACATTTTTGGAATAATGTTTGATTTTTTGCGATTTTGCTGTCACCATAGTGTGCGCTCAGTTGCATTGGAATTAACCGGGAAATGTTTCGTTTTTCTCTTCGTTATTGACATCGGCATAGTCTTATTCGGGACACTTTCAGGCCAACTCCTGTACGGGACCCATTTTTTCCTGAATTCAATTCCAAAGGTTGTGAACCCCTTTTCTTTCGCTTGACACTGACTTTCCGGTTCGTTTTTTTTTTTCTTCTTTTTATTGTGAGTCGTCGAACTAAACAGACTTCCTGTTTTCTTGCAATTTCCTTCTTTCCAGCACTGCCACCACCCCCACAACCGTCGCCACCACCACACGCTAGAGGTGTTCAGGTTTTCACCCGTGGTTCGAGCCCGGCATGATACGTTGCCCGTACCTGCATGAGATGCACGAACGCCTTCTGGGACCAACGCCACGCCGCGCGATTGCGATAACGACGACGACGACCAGCGCCAAGAACGCTTTTCCACCCCTGGCCAAGCCGGAAAACACGAACCTGGACCAGCACTTTAACGGCGGCAGCCCGATGGATCGCGAAAGTGACTGCCTGCTCGAGAGCCGGCCCGACAGCCGACAGATTGGCACGATGGTTAAGGTGAGGTTTTTAGAACTAGTTTTGTACAGGTTTTGTTGCAATTTTTATGAGAGCTATCTCATGCATTTAACTATATTTTTGTATTTTTCACTATTTGGAAAAACCTATAAATATATCAAAATTTTGTCAATGGCTGCTCTACAACTTTGTAGAACGTTATTACACCCAAAAAAAAAATAACCCAGCAAAGTTAGAAAAGCCACTAAATTTTAAAATGAAAAATTTTGTTCCAATCGAAAAAATAAACCTTCTGGGTTAATGTAGATTCAAAAAGTACAATTAATTTCCCTCGGGCCTCGTGGCGCGGTGGTTAGCGGCTTCAGCTACACAGAAAAAAAATCATGGTAATATTACATCTGGGAAGGAGTACATCTTTTATGTCAGAAAAAAGGTGTAATTTTACCTCTGAAAATGTGTAATTTTACCACTTTTCTGGTGTAATGTCACTTTTTCAGTCTAAATTGAGGTAAAATTACATCATAAAAGAGGTAATATTCAACCTTCCAAAATTACAGCTTCCAAATTTACATTATTTTTTTCTGTGTACCGATCCCTTAGTTGCTATGGGGCGCGGGTTCGATTCCCGCCTTATCCTCCTGGCCTTCTATCGGATGGGGAAGTAAAACGTCGGTCCATTTGCGTAAAAGAGGTTTTGGGTGACTCACCACACATAATCTTCGGACGCCTAGAAATGATCAGAAACTTGCAACAGAGCCCACAAAAGACCCGGGGGTCGTTAAAGTGGATTGCTTTGCTTTTAATTAATTTCCTTTAAAATGACATGTTCAAATCGGATGAGTTGTGGCATTTTTAAATTTTGTGAAAATGAGATTTCCTCAGTGTCAACTCATTAATCATCGGATTCTCAACAGTTGATGTCTTAGAAACTATTGGATCAAATTTCAAAGACTCTGAAATGTAATTTTCTGCTCATTTCAATGAATATATTGTTATATCAATCCTTCATAGGCCTAAAACATAAATGAGCAACTCTCTACGAAATCGGCAGATTTCGACCATTTTTATTTTTTGTATTTTTTTATTTGACTCAAACTTTATGGGGGCCTTCCCTATGACCAAATGAGCTATTTTGCGTCATTGGTTCACCCATACAAGTCTCCATACAATTTTGGCTGCTGTCCATACAAAAATGGTATGTAAATATTCAAACAGCTTTAACTATTGAATGAATTTTCGGATCAATTTGGTGTCTTCGGCAAATTTGTAGTTATTGTTGAGGACTTTTGAGAAAAAAATAGGTACACGGAAAAAAATTGCAGATTTTTTAATCAACTTTTTTTTCACAAAAACTCAATTTCCCAAAATAGGTATTTTTTAATTTTCGAGATTTTTTAATATGTTTTAGGAGACAAAAATCCACAACTTTTGAGCCATAGAGAAACATGGTCAAAAAATCTGCCGCCAAGTTATGAATTTTTGAAAAAAATAGTAATTTTTGGAAAAAAATCGAAGTTTCATGCAAAAACAAGTTTGACATTATTTTTTGAAGCAAAATTTAAATTGAAATCGAAAAGTACTTTACAGATTTTTGCCTACCTCACCTCACTGAGGCAAGGCTATCAAATCACTCGAAAAATGAACTTCTTAAATACACCTCCTAGATATACCTTCACGTATACCTATCGACTGAACAAACGTCTGTGGGGATGTGTGTAGACACGATTTTTTTCCACACGATTATCTCAGAACTGATTGAATCGATTTTGGCCGGATCCGCCTTATTCTGTTCGTTTTGGGGTCCCCTAAGACCCTATTAAATTTTATTTTGTTTAGTAAAGTATTTAAAAAGTTATGCCAAGAAAAAGATTTTTGTAGGTACAAAAAAGGGTGATTTTACGAATAAAAAGTTTTGAAAAAGTTGGTCGTCATCGATCATGGCCGTTCATGGTCACCCGCGACAGACACGGACGACGAAACAAAGAGAAACGCAAAAAGTTACTTTTTCAAAACTTTTTTTTCGTAAAATCGCGATAACTCCTGATGTTTATAAGCAAACCCCTTATGTCTATATGTCATTTTTTTTGTAATTGTCTGCTCTACAACTTTGTAGAACATTGTAACACTCTTAAAAACAACCCTGCAAAGTTAGAAAAAACACGAAATTTTAAAATGAAAATTTTTGTTCTAGATGAAAAAATGACCCTTCTGGGTCAATGAGGATTCAAAAAGTACATTAAATTTCCCATAAATAGAGATGGGCAAAAAAAGAGCGAACCGCTCAAAGAGCCGGTTCACTGAAAAGAGCGAACGAACCGTGGCTCACAAAAAAAGAACCGCGGTTCTTTTTAAAACTCCGGTTTTGTGAAAGAACCGTTTCAATATGGCATGATTTTTGTTATAAATATAATTTATTGTATTTCCGAAAAATGTAACATTAAATTTGTTTTTGAGAATTGAAAATGCAATTTCAAAAATGTCAATGCTTATAAAAATTAATCCCAAAAGTATACGATTTTCTAAACAAAATTAAATAAACTTTTCAGTGTGCAACTGATAGTTCATTAAAGTAAAAAACGTTCAAATTTTAATGAAAATAGAAATCTTATCCACTAAAAACAAATTAAAAAGCATTTCGGTTTAAAAAAAGTTCATCAATACTTCGATATTTTGAAAACTAATGAACCTAATGGGGATGTGCAAAATGCATTTTTAAACTCTTTTTTCATTAAAATGTCTTGCTATTATCTTTTTTATGACTTTGGCCAGAGTTGAGGGACATAAACTTCAAAAATATTTGGTATGGCCAAATTTATAAAAGTCCAATGTGAAATAACTTATAAAATCACACGATTCTTGAAAAAAACGTATTCATTTAAATTTTGAAAAAAGAGCGAAAGAGCCGGTTCAAAGAGCGGCTCTTTTTTAAGAGCGAACGAAAATGAGCGGCTCCTAAAAAAGAGCGGTTTTGCCCACCTCTACCCATAAATGACATGTTCCAAAAAATTTTACAGGCAAGTAACAAAAAATGGAAGATCTTTTAAAACTTTTTTAGTGTTTTTTTTTTTCGATGAAAAATATATTTTTTTCGGAATTCTGAGTACGGCATCAAATCGGGCGTCTAATTTTACATAAAAGTCCCTTTGACACCAAATTTCTATCTCATCGCCGTTTCAGGCTGCAAATGATTGAAAAACACCTCTTTTTTTGCATGTTCAAAAATGGAAGGGGTCGTACCGCCCCTCCGTCACGAGACATCAAAAAACGGACCTCGGATTCGTGATCAGGGACAAAGTTTCATGCAAATCGAAGAGGGGTCGGGGCAACTTTTCCCGATTTCGTGTGAGTTGGTAGAGAATTACCCACATTTTTTAAGGTTATTGCATAATTCCCCTTGTGAAAATAAAATCTTAAAAAAATAAGAAAATAATTTCATTTACCATTGAAAATTTATTGGTCGATTTCTATTTTCCACTAAACTAATAAAATAGAATAAAAGCATTATTGTTTGACATTATTGTTCAACTTTGTTAGAATTTTGTTATCAATACAGTTCAAAAATATTTATTGACAAGTAGAAGTTGTGGAAACTCTGGAAGTATTTTTAATATTTAAACTTAAAGGGACGATTATGTCTAGTTTTGATCGAAACTGGTGAGATGATCCAAATAATTTCAAAGGTATAAATCGTACGTGCGATAAGCATGAGATTATGGACAGAAAAGGTTTTCGAAAAAATCGTTTATTTTGAAAAGTTAAATAAAAACATTTTTCTTGGAAACGCATAAATGATGTCCGGATAAGGATTTTTCAAGTTTTTTTTTAATGTAATTTTATTGCATTACAGCTTTTATCAGAAGAAAATAAAAATATTTTTCAAGAATAATATAATTTTATGCAAATATTTTTCCTAAATTCAAAAGATATTTGCATCGACCTGATTTAATCGTACAAAGATTATTGTCTAATTATGATTAATATTTTTTAATGCTGGCCCATGCAAATATTTTACAAAAAAATTTTCTCGCTTTTGACCGAAATAAAAAATATTAAAGTTCAAATTGCTAACTTATGTCTTAATATTTCAATAAAAATTATGTCTTGAAATGCGAAATCTACCAGTACAGTTTTCTTGCAATACAAAATTTTAAAATATGTATTTAAGTTCAGCAAAAAATCTGTACAGCCATGCCTCGGTTTTGCACGCCTCGGTTTTGCACTGCCCCGGTTTTGCACCGTTCAGCTGCCTCGGTTAAGCACGGCCCAGTGCTTAACTGAAGCACAGAGCTTATGGGATTTTGGCTATATGGGAGACATTGGCTATAATTCTATGAATAATCAAGCAAACATCAAAAAATTATAGTGTTTTGGAATCGGGATGATGTCAGTTATCCATTAAAATTTTTATTTCATGAAAATTTTCACAAAAATACGTATTTTTCCTGTATTTTGAAAATGCATATTTTTTTCTCTAAAGAAACCAAAAATATATTGTTATTGCAATATATGTACCAAATGATCAGGTTTTTTTCATTCATTTTGGATGTAACAATAATAATAATTTTAATAATTTTAGAAAATACTCAAAATTTTCACAAAACTACGTATTTTCGAAAAAATACTCAAAATTTCAATTGTTACAATATGGGTATCAAACGATCGGGATTTTTTCATACATTTCGAATATAATAACAACAATTTTAGAAAATACTCAAAATTTTCACAAAACTACGATTTTTTGAAAAAAAGTACTCAAAATTTCCGTTTTTACAATGTGGGTATCAAACGATCGGGGTTTTTTCATACATTTCGAGTGTAATAACAATATTTTTTGAAAATACTCAAAATTTTCACAAAACTACGTAATTTCGAAAAAAAATACTCAAAATTTTAATTTTTAAAACATGGGTATCAAACGATTGGGATTTTTTCATTCATTTCGAATGTAATAACAACATTTTTAGAAACTACTCAAAATTTTCACAAAACTACGTATTTTCGAAAAAAATACTCAAAATTTCTTTTTTTACAATATGACCTTTTAAATTAAATTGATGCATAGTCTCAATATTCCTGCTCAGCGGATTTTGTCAGAAGGAGAAGACGATGATCACGATACCAAATGAACACAAAGCGATCTAAATATACTGTTTTCAGGCTGGAATAGATACCAAACTGTCACACGTAGCACTACAATTGGCAATTGGCGGTGCGTCTCAGTACTAATGAGGTGGTTGCGGGTTCAAGTCCCGTCGTCCCTTAGAAAAATCGGACACATGACGATACAAAGTAACAATTAATGAAAAAATCTCAACCATGTGATACTCATATTGTAAAAAACTGAAATTTGGGGAATTTTTTTTCGAAAAAACGTAGTTTTGTGAAAATTTGGGTATTTCCACAAATTTGTGTTATAATTTTTGAAATGTATAAAAAAATCCCGAACATTTGATACCTCTTGTAAAAACACAAATTTTGAGTATTTTTTTTTCAAAAATACGTAGTTTTGTGAAAACTTTGAGTATTTTCATTTTTTTAATAACTTTCGAAATGTATGAAAAAATCCCGATCGTTTGATACGCATATAGTAAAAAAGAAAATTTTGAGCACTTTTTTTTGCAAAAATTCGTAGTTTTGTGAAAATTTTGAGTATTTTCTTAAAAATGTTGTTATTACATTCGGAATGTATGAAAAAATTCCGATCGTTTGATACCCACATTGTGATAACGAAAAATTTGTGTATTTTTTCGAAAATACGTAGTTTTGTAAAAATTTTGAGTATTTTCTAAAAATGTTGTTGTTACATTCGAAATGTATGAAAAAATCCCGATCGTTTGATGCCCACATTGTAAAAACGGAAATTTTGAGTACTTTTTTTTAAATCGTAGTTTTATGAAAATGTTGAGTATTTTCTAAAAATGTTGTTATTACATTCGTAATGTATGAAAAAATCCCGATCGTTTGATACCCGTATTGTAAAAATTGAAATTTTGAGTATTTTTTCAAAAATACGTAGTTTTGTTAAAATTTTGAGTGTTTTCTAAAAATGTTGTTATTACATTCGAAATGTATGAAAAAACCCGATCGTTTGATACCTATATTGTAAAAATTGAAATTTTGAGTATTTTTTTCGAAAATACGTAGTTTTGTGAAAATTTTGAGTATTTTCTAAAAATGTTATTGTTACATCCAAAATGTATGAAAAAAAACCTGATCATTTGATACCCATATTGCAATAACAATAAATTTTTGGTTTCTTTAGAGAAAAAATATGCATTTTCGAAATACAGGAAAATTACGTATTTTTGTTAAAACTTTCATGGAATAATAATTTTAATGGATAGCTGACATCATCCCGATTCCAAAACACTATAATTTTCTGATGTTTGCATGATTGTTCGTACGATTATAGCCAATGTCTCCCATATAGCCAAAATCCCATAAGCTCTGTGCCTCGGTTATGCACGCCTCGGTTTTGCATCCCCCATATGCGGTGCTAAACCGAGGCACGACTGTACAGTACATTGAAAATTCACAAATTTCCAAAACATGAGCTACAGTCATCCCACATATTCGGAACACCCACAAATTCGGAACACTTTTATGATAATTTGTCAATAGCATGCCAAAAGTAGCTTTTCTGTCGACCCTACTATTTTTAGAACCTTCATTTGGACATTATCTTGCTATTTCACTAGTAAAGTAATACTTTTGAACAAAAACTTCATTTCAAGACTATTTTGTCCAGAGCAGCAAAACACTGCCTCCAAATGGCCTGTTTCATAATTGTGGGATGTTATTGTGCCTCCCACAATTGTGGAACACCTGAATTTAACTGATATTTTCACAAAAAAAGTTTTCAAACCATGTATAAGACATCACTAAGCTTGAGTTTCATTGGTTTCAGTGTGTGAAGTCATTATTTGATAATAAATATGTACTCCTGGAGAGATCCAAAGTTTGTTTACATTCGTAAGAAAAAAGTGTTCCGAATTTGTGGATTTCAAGGGTCAAAGTAATTCTTCAAAAACTTCATATAATAGTTAAAATTTTCAGATGTTCGATACAGCATTCAAAAGATCGCAAGAAAAGCTTTCAAATGAAGGTAAAAGCGAATCATTAAGTTCAATTATCGATTTGCTATGATTTTTTGAACATTGGCCGATCTGGAAACCGTTCCGAATATGTGGGATGACTGTACTGAAAAATATTTACATCTACCTTTTCAATTGTTGGAACACATGTTTTGTGTTTTTTACATTCATTTCGATTTTTTGTTGAGAAACGTTTGAAAATTATTTATTATATTTTTTTTAAATGCTTATTTATCTTTTTGAAATGTTAGTCGTGATCTTATCATTTATAAGAATTTTTTGAGGGTAGCCACAAAAAAGTTCAAAAGGTTGTGAAATTTGCTGAAGCAACAGTTAGTTTTTCCCTGGACTCATGAAAAGTATCGGGGCCGCATTTTAATGCGGATTCAGTGGCTATTTCTGAACATAATTTTAACATGTTATTTAATGTTAACATATGGAATGTCGCCTTCCTTAAGGTGTCATGGTAAGGTCCAGCTTGTGGCGATACACTACCTTCCCTTTACTAAGCAATCAAATCCAGAAGGGAACTTTGAAGAACTTTAGAACATTCGAACAACCCTATAAATTTACAAAAAAAACCCGTTATTTTAAATTAATATAAAATGTTCCAAGAGAAATAAATCCTCGCTGGTTTTTTTTTGATATTTTTTTTTATATTAAATATGTGTTTTCGGAATTTTGGGTACGCCATCAAATTGGGCGTCCATGAAAGTCCTTTCGACAAAAAAATTCTATCTCCTCACGGTTTTGAAAAAAGTGCCTTAGTAAAAATCCAGAAACTTGAAAGGAATCGTACATAAGGGTCACCGTCACGAGATATCCAAAAATGAACCTCGGATTCCTGATCAGGAACCAAAATTACCCCAGCGAGCAAAGTTTCATGGAAATTGAAGAAGGGTCGGGCTACTTTTTCTGAATTCGTGTGAGTTTGTGGATAGTAACCTCTATGAAAAAGGACGTCGGAATTATGATTATATTGCATGTTTTAGAGCTTATTTTATTATTATACTATTATTTTTTTTTCTTCAAATCACCCGCTGAATAAATTTCTCGATTTTTTCGAACTCAATTCTTTCGAAAGTTCAGATGTAAGGAGGAGTTGCTTCTAACAACCTTTTATATATTATTGAGGTGTGGCCACATTGATTTCCTTTTTATGTGAATATTTGCTCAATAAAAAAATGGAAAATTACAAAATCTTAGACAGTTGCGTTTTTCCTCATTGACATTCAGTTCTTTATTAAACGATTCTAAAAGCTTAACCATAATAAAACTCTAATGAACAATAATAGTATTCCCATTCTCCACCGAATTTCCAGCTCAACCCGGACGGATTCGGGTCGCACACGACGCCGACCCACCACAAAACACCGCTAGTGCCTTGCAACGGAACGACCGACGACGACGACGACGATGACGATTGCGACGAGCACGACGCGTTCGGTTCCACCGTCACCGACTCGGACGACGCGGGAATCCACCTGCGGTCCCACATCCGCAAGATAATCGAGGGCCGCAAGCCAAAGAATGCCAAGTAAGTGAAGTGGAACTGTTTGCGCTAGTGTCCGCTAGGGGCGCGGTGGGCGGTTGGGAGATAATTTTATGTATTTTATTTTTGTTTCAAACCGATCAATGGAAAAGCATATTTTGGGAACCCGTCACTGCCAAAAGGGCGAAGCGTCATTTAAGGCGTTTAAGGTTAGATCTTTGTGTTAACAAACAATAGTGGAATGAAGTTAGTTTTTAGTCGCAGGTCTTCTAGAGACACCTAGAGATTATCAGTCAGAGCACAGAAAACTTTGCGTCATCTTCTCAAAGATCTATTATCACCCCACATGAGCAGTCACACTGTCATCGGTTCAGCTCAGCTGATAGTCATTCCATCAGTCATTTGTGGTGGGGGTCATTGTTATGCAACTCATCTCATCTTCATGGCACTACAACGAAACTCTACCGCTTCATTATGCTGTTTAGCAAAAAAGCAACAATTCATTAGCGAGTGCGCGATCATTGCCATACAGCATCAGCATCATCATACACTTGCAAGAGATGAACTGCACTTTATCTCGATGTGTCATTTAAATTCAGAGTTTTTTTTTAACTTTTTTTTGTTGTGACTTTTCTCATCGGGTCATTGATTGGTCAGTTGATTCGGAAGTAGCGATTTAGATATAATTCATTTTTTGTTGATTTGTTTTAGGTTTTCCCACGGTGTTTCATAAACTCGATTTATTTTAAAAAAGTTTGATTTTTTTTTGTTTAACAACCAATTTAGTAAAACTTAACTTACATGGTTTGTAAATTTGTAAAATATTCATGAATAAGTTCTAATTCATCAAAATCAGGCCGGTTAATTCCGCAAAACAATTCGTTTCCCCATTCTAATAACCCAAACGCCACATTAAATTAACCCTTCACCAATCAGTCCTGTCGGCGAATGGCGTAAAATTCCCAATTAATCTCTCCAGCTGAGACGCACACCGCCGAAAACGAGCGACCCCTTTTTTCTTCTCCCCTCTCATATCATGAAAACTGCAATTGCACTTTGCTTTTGAGAAAAATATCACGGAGGGGTTCCGTCCCTAGGCAGTACAAAATGCACACAATGGGAATAATGCCCATTAGAGAGGGAACGCGACTAATGAAATCACCACATGTGCCTCGGACTTGTAGATAAATGTGGACGCAGTGGCGGGACTGTGTTTGATTTATTTGTGACTTGAACCTTCCCACACTTACTGGCAAAAAATCATCGACAAAGGGTCGTTCCGGCACGTGGCATTGAACTTTGCGGAAGTGAGATGAAGGTCACGTTTTCGTGGGGATGGTTTTTTAAATAAATTTTATTGGGAAATCAGTTCTTGAACCTGAAAATGAATGTTTATCGTTTGAATGTAAATTAATTCCAATTTTTTTGGAAAAAGTAACTTTTTTACAAACTTGCGCCTATCTCTGCTTGTATTGCACCAAAATTAATACTTTTTTCAAAAAAAAAAATGTTCTTAAAACTGTTCTCAACAATGTGGTTGATTTAAAATAGTGTTAAAATGTCATGGTGCAATATGGCAGTGGATTAGAAAAAATAATGTCAGATGAGCAATTCTCTGAGATTTCGGTCATTCGATTTTTTCTGTAATTTTTAATCCGGCTGAACCTTTTTGGTGCCTTCGGTATGCCCAAAGAAGGCATTTTGCATCATTATTTTGTCCATATATTTTTAAGCATAAGCATAAGCATAAGCATAGGTGCCCACCCGCAGTTGCTACTCCGTTATTGACCAGGACCTCCAGAAGTTACATCCACGAGCCGTGGAAGATAAGTGGGTGCTATCTTTCCTCGCTTCGCAACTTCTCAAAGGCCCCTATCATGCTGATCAATACCGGCGCCGGCCACGACCAGTGGTAGGGTCACGGGGAAGTGGATGGGAATGTTAGTCCGATACTTGAGTGATAGAGACCGCCCAATCGACTGCTTCTCCGACAAAGTATCACATGAGTTTTGAGGGGGTTAGTAGATGGGTATGAGGTCAGGATTCACGAGTGGCAGTGATGTGACCATGAGCATTTTGTTTATCGGTTGAAAATTTTAAATCTTAGGCAGCCGGCTGCGGAAAGATAGATAATTGATCATTTAAAAAGTTTGTTTTAATCGAACGCGTGCCAACCGAGCGGTAGTGCTATGGGCTGGACTTATCAGTATATTTTTACTGTTGGTACAATTAAGATAACGCGAGCAAATGTCAAAAATAGTAGATGAGTTAATACTAAAGCTGCCAGTTGGAATAAATTATTACGATCAACGAATATAAACGAAAAGAAAACAGGACACCACGTAACCGATTGTGATGAAATTAAAACAATAACTTCAACGAACTTAACCGGCGGCGTACCTTCCTATCAACGATGATAAAAGAAGGACATATAAATTTAAAATATAAAAAGACTCCAAAAAATACGTTGCATAGTAACCGCGAAGTCCCGCTACTCACAATCGAATCCGAAAGATAGCTATCTAGAATTTTAAATATAGTATTAATTCGACCGCGATCCTCCAGAAATTCTTCGTCGGCGTGCCTTCCGATCAACGGTGATGTAAGAAGGGCTTTATTCATTAAAATGATTTTATATAATCAGCCTTAAATCATATTCGTCGGCGTGCCTTCCGATCATCGATGATATAGAAAGGACTTAATCCAGCAATACGACTTGCTTGTCTCGAAAAAAAAAGAATTCGGATCGTTTCTATCGAAAACTATGTAAAGAGAACAAAAATAAACTCATTGGCCAACGAACGCGCGAACTAAAAATAAAGAAAAAAGAAGAAGAAGAAGAAGAAGAAGAAGAAGAAGAAGACCAATCACCCCATGCACACAAACAACGACACAAAAGAGATGAAAACAACACGAATCAGAAGAAATCCAATCACCCCATGTACACAAATAGCGACACCAAAGAGATGGAAAATAACACGAAAAAACAGGACTGCGCGTCCACACAGGCACCGCACTACTGATTCCATTATTTAATTATAATGACCAATCCCATGCACTCGAACAGCGACATAAAAGAGACGGAAAATAACACGAAAAAACAGGACTGAGCGTCCACACAGGCACCGCACTACTGATGCCATTATTTAATTATAATGACCAATCACCCCATGCACTCGAACAGCAACACAAAAGAGATGGAAAATAACACGAAAAAACAGGACTGAGCGTCCACACAGGCACCGCACTACTGATGCCATTATTTAATTATAATGACCAATCCCATGCACTCGAACAGCGACATAAAAGAGACGGAAAATAACACGAAAAAACAGGACTGAGCGTCCACACAGGCACCGCACTACTGATGCCATTATTTAATTATAATGACCAATCACCCCATGCACTCGAACAGCGACATAAAAGAGACGGAAAATAACACGAAAAAACAGGACTGAGCGTCCACACAGGCACCGCACTACTCCATTATTTTGTCCATATATTTTTCCATACAAATTTGGCAGCTGTCCATACAAACATGATGTATGAAAATTCAAAAAATCTGTATCTTTTGAAGGATTTTTTTGATCGATTTGGTGTCTTCGGCAAAGTTGTAGGTATGGATGAAGACTACACTGAAAACAATGGTACACGGTAAAAAATGTGATATTTTATTTACCTTTTTGTCACAAAACTTGATATGCAAAAAACACTATTTTAATTTTTTTATTTTTTAATATATTTTAGGGGACATAAAATGCAAATTTTTCAAAATTTCCAAGTTGTGTAAAAAATCTTTGACCGAGTTATGAATTTTTAATCAATACTGATTTTTTTCAAAAAATCGAATTATCGGTCGCAAAAATTTTTCAACTTCATTTTTCGATGTAAAATCAAATTTGCAACCAAAAAGTACACAAGTGTAATTTAGATAAAGTTCACCGTTTTCAAGTTAAAGCCATTTTTAGGTAACTTTTAAGAAAATATAAGCAGTTTTTATTTTTGCCTTCCTCACTGAGGTAAGGCTATAATCCTGCTCTAAAAATGAACTTTGTATAAAAACGTCGTAGACCCACCTTCATGTATACATATCGACTCAGAATCGAAAACTGAACAAATGTATGTGTGTATGTGTGTGTGTATGTGTGTGTGTATGTGTGTGTATGTGTGTGTGTATCTATGTATGTGACCAACAAACTAGCTCATGTTTCTCGGCACTGGCTGAACCGATTTGACCCAAACCTGTTGCATTCGACTTGGTTTAGGGTCCCATAGATCGTGTTTTATACAGATTGAAGTTTCGATTAGTAGTTCAAAAGTTATGTATAAAAATGTGTTTTCACATATATCCGGATCTCACTTAAATGAGATCAGTAGTGCGGTGCCTGTGTGGACGCGCAGTCCTGTTTTTTCGTGTTATTTTCCGTCTCTTTTATGTCGCTGTTCGAGTGCATGGGATTGGTCATTATAATTAAATAATGGCATTAGTAGTGCGGTGCCTGTGTGGACGCTTAGTCCTGTTTTTTCGTGTTATTTTTCGTCTCTTTTGTGTCGCTGTTCGAGTGCGAGTAGTGCGGTGCCTGTGTGGACGCGCAGTCCTGTTTTTTTTCGGGTTATTTTCCGTCTCTTTTGTGTCGCTGTTCGAGTGCATGGGGTGATTGGTCTTCTTCTTCTTCTTTTTTCTTTATTTTTAGTTCGCGCGTTCGTTGGCCAATGAGTTTATTTTTGTTCTCTTTACATAGTTTTCGATAGAAACGATCCGAATTCTTTTTTTCGAGACAAGCAAGTCGTATTGCTGGATTAAGTCCTTTCTATATCATCGATGATCGGAAGGCACGCCGACGAATATGTTTTAAGGCTTATGATATAAAATCATTTTACTGAATAAAGCCCTTCTTACATCACCGTTGATCGGAAGGCACGCCGACGAAGAATTTCTGGAGGATCGCGGTCGAATTAATACTATATTTAAAATTCTAGATAGCTATCTTTCGGATTCGATTGTGAGTAGCGGGACTTCGCGGTTACTATGCAACGTATTTTTGGAGTCTTTTATATTTTAAATTTATAAGTCCTTCTTTTATCATCGTTGATAGGAAGGCACGCCGCCGGTTAAGTTTGTTTAAGTTATTGTTTTAATTTCATTACAATCGGTTACGTGGTGTCCTGTTTTCTTTTCGTTTATATTCGTTGATCGTAATAATTTATTCCAACTGGCAGCTTTAGTATTAACTCATCTACTATTTTAGACATTTGCTCGCGTTATCTTAATTGTACCAACAGTAAAAATATACTGATAAGTCCAGCCCATAGCACTACCGCTCGGTTGGCACGCGTTCGATTAAAACAAACTTTTTTAAATAATCAATTATTTATCTTTCCGCAGCCGGCTGCCTATGATTTAAAATTTCAACCGATAAACAAAATGCTCATGGTCACATCACTGCCACTCGTGAATCCTGACCTCATACCCATCTTACTAACCCCCTCAAAACTCATGTGATACTTTGTCGGAGAAGCAGTCGATTGGGCGGTCTCTATCACTCAAGTATCGGACTAACATTCCCATCCACTTCCCCGTGACCCTACCACTGGTCGTGGCCGGCGCCGGTATTGATCAGCATGATAGGGGCCTTTGAGAAGTTGCGAAGCGAGGAAAGATAGCACCCACTTATCTTCCACGGCTCGTGTATGTAACTTCTGGAGGTTCTGGTCAATAACGGAGTAGCAACTGCGGGTGGGCACCTATGCTTATGCTTATGCTTATGCTTATGCTTATGCTTATGCTTATATCCGGATCTCACTTAAATGAATGTAAACTATGTCCGGGTCCATCATCCGACCCATCGTTGATTAGGTAATTGAAAGACCTTTCCAACGAGCCTAAAACATTGAAGATCTGGCAACCCTGTCTCGAGTTATGACCACTTAAGTTATATTTATGTACTTTTTGAAGCCGGATCTCACTTAAATGTAAGTAAACTATGTCCGGATCCATCATCCGACCCATCGTTGGTTAGGCAATTGAAAGGCCTTTCCAAAGAGTCCAAAACATTGAAGATCTGACAACCCTGTCTCGAGTTATGGCCACTTAAGTGAAATTGATGTACTTTTTGGATGCCGGATCTCACTTAAAAGTATGTAAACTATGTCCGGATCCACCATCCGACCCATTGTTGGTTAGGTTATCACAAGACTTTTCCAAAGAGTCCAAAACATTGAAGATCTGGCAACCCTGTCTCGAGTTATGACCACTTAAGTGATATTGATGTACTTTATGGATGCCGGATCTCACTTAAAAGTATGTAAACTATGTCCGGATCCACCATCCGACCCATCGTTGGTTAGATTATCAAAAGACCTTTCCAACGAGCCTATAACATTGAAGATCTGGCAACCCTGTCTCGAGTTATGACCACTTAAGTGATATTGATGTACTTTATGGATGCCGGATCTCACTTAAAAGTATGTAAACTATGTCCGGATCAACCATCCGACCCATCGTTGGTTAGGCAACTGAAAGGCCTTTCCAAAGAGTCCAAAACATTGAAGATCTGGCAACCCTGTCTCGAGTTATGACCACTTAAGTGATATTTATGTACTTTTTTGAAGCCGGATCTCACTTAAAAGTATGTAAACTATGTCCGGATCCATCATCTGACCCATCGTTGGTTAGGTTATCAAAAGACCTTTCCAACGAGCCTAAAACATTGAAGATCTGGCAACCCTGTCTCGAGTTATGACCACTTAAGTGATATTTATGTACTTTTTGAAGCCGGATCTCACTTAAATGTAAGTAAACTTTGTCCGGATCCATAATCCTACTCAACGTTGGTTAGGCAATTGAAAGGCCTTTCCAAAGAGTCCAATACATTGAAGATCTGGCAACCCTGTCTCGAGTTATGACCACTTAAGTGATATTGATGTACTTTTTGGATGCCGGATCTCACTTAAAAGTATGTAAACTATGTCCGGATCAACCATCCGACCCATCGTTGGTTAGGCAACTGAAAGGCCTTTCCAAAGAATCCAAAACATTAAAGATCTGGCAACCCTGTCTCGTCTTATGACCACTTAAGTGATATTTATGTACTTTTTTGAAGCCGGATCTCACTTAAATGTATGTAAACTATGCCCGGATCCATCATCCCACCCATCGTTGGTTAGGCAATTGAAAGGCCTTTCCAAACAGTCCAAAACATTGAAGATCTGGCAACCCTGTCTCGAGTTATGACCACTTAAGTGGTATCCACGTACTTTTTTGAAACCGGATCTCACTTAAATGTATGTAGACTATGTCCGGATCCACCATCCGACCCATCGTTGGTAAGGCAACTGAAAGGCCTTTCCAAAGAGTCCAAAACATTGAAGATCTGGCAACCCTGTCTCGATTTATGGCCACTTAAGTGATTTTGATGTACTTTTTGGAAGCCGGATCTCACTTAAATGTATGTAGACTATGTCCGGATCCACCATCCGACCCATCGTTGTTTAGGTTATAAAAAGACCTTTCCAATGAGTCCAAAACATTGATGATCTGGCAACCCTTTCTCGAGGTATGGCCACTTAAGTGATATTTAAGTACTTTTTTATTCCGGATCTAAAAAAATAGATTAAATTTTTGTACAATTATATCATATCAGCCATTGTTGGCAATAAGTGAGGAAGGCTCCAACCACATAGGTGGATTAAGTTAGTTATTTTACCTAGTCCCACTTTTGGAAAAAATATTTTTGAAAAGCTGTTCACAAAACTACGTATTTTGGTATAGAGCTTTAAATAGGAAAAACCAAACTTTAAAAGAGCATTCCAGCTCAAATCAAGAATTTTTCTGGTACTTTTGTACCCGACCCTCTCCGGTTTCAAAGAAACTTTGTAGACATGTTATCCTAGGCCTATATAAGCCAGTTTTGTGTAGATGGAGCCAATTGTACTCGAAAATAACATTTGAGAGGGGCGTAAGTTATTAATATATTTTTGTATTGTGCAATTTTAAAATTACTGTACTAGAAGTACTGTACTGTACTGCATCGTATCAAAAAGTGGTCAAAGACAAACTTGTAGAAAATTTGACGGGCTTTCTGAAAAAAAATACACTGAAATATAAATACACGCCACTTCTATGAGATTTTGTGATTTTTAAGTTTAAAAGTACAATTTAAAGGTGAGGTCACGATTTTTTTATGTTCATAATTTTTTGAGGAAATAGCCTAAGATGTTACAAAAAGACTGACGAAAAATGCAGGATGGTATGTCTCTCTTAAAAAATACAAAAATCATTTACTTAAACTGTTTTTTTGAAAAGTGGTCTAAATGTTATTTTTTTTAACCGGTAGTGAGAATCGATTTTCCATACAATTTTACATAAAAGTCTTCTTATTGACCATTGTCTTATGTCCAATCCTTGGGAAGATTCAACGGTTTTTTTAAATGTCGAAAAATAGGGTATTTTGGTGGGTTTTGGCAATTTCTATATTGCAGGATGGTATGTCTCTCCTAAAAAAATACAAAAATCATTTACTAAAACAGTTTTTTTGAAAAGTGGTCTAAACGTCAAAATTTTTAAAAACCGGTAGTGGCATTCGATTCCCCAGACAATTTTACATAAAAGTCTCCATATTGACCATTGTCTAAGTCCAATCCTTGGGAAGATACAGCGGTTTTAAAAATAAAAATGTTGAAAAATTGGGTTTTTTGGTGGTTTTTGGCAATTTCTATATGACAGACTTGGTTTTTCAGTCTCGTAAATATTTTTACCGGAAAGCTCGTCCAATTTCCCATAAGTTTGCCTTTGACAGCATTTCAATTGGATGTAAGGGCTTACAGATATAAGCTTAACTACATTGCTAATAACTGAAAATAGAATATTTTTTTCAGTGTGGTAGAAACCTGGATAGTAAATTTGCTTACGTAAATATAAAAACGAGTCAAAAAGCTGTCAAAGGCAAACTTATGGGAAATTGGACGAGCTTTCCGGTAAAAATATTTACGAGACTGAAAAACCAAGTCTGTCATATAGAAATTGCCAAAAACCACCAAAAAACCCGATTTTTCAACATTTTTATTTTTAAAACCGCTGTATCTTCCCAAGGATTGGACTTAGGACAATGGTCAATATGGAGACTTTTATGTAAAATTGTCTGGGAAATCGAATGCCACTACCGGTTTTTAAAAATTTTGACGTTTAGACCACTTTTCAAAAAAACTGTTTTAGTAAATGCTTTTTGTATTTTTTTAGGAGAGACATACCATCCTGCATTTTTCGTCAGTCTTTTGGTAACATTTTAGGCTATTCTTTAAAAAATTTTGAACGAAAAAAAATCGTGACATCACCTTCAAATTTAACTTTTATACTTAAAATTCAAAAAATCTCATAGATGTGGCGTGTATTTTTGTTTCAGTGTATTTTTTTCAGAAAGCCCGTCCAATTTCCTACAAGTTTGTCTTTGACCACTTTTTGATACGACGCAACGGCTTCGAGATACAGTAATTTTTAAATTACAAAATACAAAAATATTTAAATACCTTACGCCCTTCTCAAATGTTGTTTTCGAGTACTATTGGCTCCATATACACAAAAATGGCTTATATAGGCCTAGGATAACATATCTACAAAGTTCCATTGAAATCGGAGAGGGTCGGGTACAAAAGTACCAGAAAAATTCCTGATTTGAGCTGGAATTGAACAGACTTCATTTTTCAGTCTCGTAAATATTTCTAGTAGAAAGCTCGTCCGCTTTCCCATAAGTCTGTCTTTGACATCTTTTCCAATTTAACTCGTTTTAATATTTACGTGAGCTTATTTACTATCCAGGTTTCTACCACACTGAAAAAAATATTCTATTTCCAGTTATGGGCAATAAAATTTAGCATATTTCTGTAAGCCCATACATCCAATTGAAAAGCTGTCAAAGACAAACTTGGGAAATTGGACGTGTAAAAATATTTACGAGACTGAAAAATGAAGTCTGTCATATAGAAATTGCCAAAAATCACCAAAACCTATTTTTTTCAACATTTTTTCTTTTAAATCCGCTGTATTTTCACAAGGATTGGACATAGAACAATGGTCAATATGGAGACATTCATGTAAAATTGTCTGGAGAATCGATTCCCACTATCTGTTTTTGAAAATTTTGACGTTTAGACCACTTAAAAAAAACAATTTTGGTAAATGATGCTTGTATGTTTTTAGGAGAGACATTCAGTCCAGCATTTTTCGTGAGTCTTTCTATCACATTTGAGGCTATTTACACAAAAACTTTGTACGAAAAAAAAGATGACATCACCTTAAAATTTAACTTTTAAACAGAAAAATTGAAAAATCTCATAAACGTGGCGTGTATTTTTCTTTCAGGCGTACCTTCTCTCAAAATTATGGCGTTTCATCTTAATTTGAGTTGTTACAACCAAAATTAGTAAAAAATATATTTTTTTCAGAGTCCATAAAACTAGTAAATTTTTAAAACTCATGCTATATTTTTTTTTAAAGACGAAAAACGGAAAAAAAATCTTATTTTTAGTTTAAAAATTTTAATACCAAATGGAATGCAACCATAATCTGTCAATTCAAACAAAATTTCAACGCAAAGCTTGCATTTGAATTTGAAATTAACAATTTGAAATCATAATTCCTCCCCGTCACCATGACTTCCACAACGGTCACAACATAACTCTCTTTCCTGCACTCTCAATCGGTTAACGTCCGTTCCTTTGACCGCAAAACTCCTATTCTGATGCACACCAAACATGGTCCCATCGCACACACGTTTGTTGCATACTTCCTTACTAAATCCCGGGTGTCTCCCGTGTTGCATCGCGTAAAAATCGATTTTCCATTTCCCCTCAACCCTCCGTCAACGATGACCCTCGGATAGGAACACACACACACACCTAGTGTTCGGGAGTGTCAGGATTTACGAGCCTCACGTCAGGGGCCTTCCTCAACTTGGGTCGTGAAAAAATCTTCTCTGTTTTGGGGCGCTACTTTGCTACAACAAACGCAAAGGGAGTTGCGAATTTCCCTCCTGTTTTTCGATGAGATTTGATGAGCGGTGAGAGTGAGAGAAAGTGAGTGCAAGGGAAATGAGAGTGTTGCGAAAATTTTCGCAACACCACTCACGCATCTCATTCTCTCTCTTGCGCTCATTCTCTCACCAATCACTCATGAGATAGCGAGAGAGAGAGAGAGGAAGAGTAATGAGAGCGAGGCCCTCGTGAGTGGTGAGTAGAGAACCTCTCACAGCATCCGAGTGTCCTGTTTGGAGCAGCTTTTCCTCACAAAAACAAGGGAGGGAAAAAATCTAATTTTCTTGAAAAACGGGAAAAAATCAATAGCTTGAAATTTCCAAAGTCATCAGAAAAATCCACTCAGGGCAGGACGTGGAACAATAGAGGACCCTCTCGCGTACTTCATTAATCGCAGGATGAGAGAAGCAAAAAAATGCCACGCGAGGTTGCACTTGGAGTCACGATTTTGATTTTGAGACAATGAGCTAGCAGGGATGCTCTCGGTTTGCACGAGCAGAGGGTGGAAATTATTGCATAAAAGTAGGGAAAATATGAATGCTTGCCTTCTTTGGCGAATGTGGTTTCACCCTCGACGAGTTTTTTCGCGGAACTGATTGACTGAATGACTGACTAGTGCTGGATGGGTGATGGGGGAGGGCCATTCATTGTTGAAACCTTGAATGGAAAGGAATCGGAAGGACTTTGTACTACTGCGCTATGGGGTGTAGTGATTTAGTTTAGGAGCATAACTATGTGTGTGATTATGAACGTCTAATCTCTCTTAACTCAAATAAAGTTTGAAAATGTGTATAGCAGTTCACAGAGGGGATATCCAACATTATCTTTTAATCTTCATTCAAAATAAATACAAAACATCAGAAAGTATGAAGTTCCATGTTTAATGAGCCTGTTAATTTAATTTGTATTTTAATCTAAAATATTTACATTTAACGTTATAATTCTCATAAATTAAGGTTAAGGCCGATGCAATTTTTTATGGTTTATGTTCCTTGACTCATGCCAAAAGCAAGGGGAGTGGCAAACAAGTGGGACATAAACTTTGAAAAAAATTACAGCGACCTAGTGTTAAATTTAAATATAGTTATATTTATTTATTTTTTTGCTATTTCCTTGTTTAATTCATTACTTGCAACATTGATCAAGATATCGAATCGATTAAATATTTTATTATCATGATCTTTGAACTATTTAATGGATTTTTTAGGACTGAGAAACTGACAAAATTGTGTGGTTATTTCTTGGAACTAACAGTTTAGCAAGTTGCCTTTTGGGTCTAGGAATATTCAAAACAAGATAATGTTAAATAACCGTTCCATACCATAATTTGATGGGATTTGAGATTTTTGTACAAAAAAAGTTTTTATGTTAGTTTTACTTGCAAGTGCTGAACTAAGTTGAATTTTACATTAAAAATTTTAATAGTTAATAATAGTTTTAATAGTTTAAAAGTTTATGTTATTTGGATGACAACAACTATTTCAAACTAAATATATCAGTTATCTAAGACACTAAGGCATATTATGTATATTCGTTTTTTTTTATTCAGCTTTGCATTCACAAATGCCCAAAGAAGCTGTTTTGCGACTCTGACAGAACAAAAAATACGATACAAATGGTTCGACAATCAATGTCTAAATTTGAATATTGCGTGAAAAATTAATTCTCTGAGCCGATAAAATTTATAAATTCAAGCTTTATTCTTCAAAAAGTTCTGAACCATTTAATTTGGACCAATTTTTATCCAATCAGTGGTCAATTAACCATCAATGTCTTTGAAGTAAACTAGTACGAAATTTATTAATCTTCACGAAATAAATATATAAATATTTTAACAAAAAGTCAAGCATGGTCATGACTTTAACAGGTAAAAAAGTCACACTATAATAAAACAAAAACTAAGTTTGAAAAAAGAAAAAAAAATGTTATTCATATATAAAATCGTAAGTTTTTAATTTTTGATTTTTTTTTAACTTGAGTGTCTTCACCTAAAATTTCAGTCAATTTGATCCATACCATCTCGAGGTATCCCGAGCATGGGAAAATAACGAGGGAATCGTGTAATAATACCTTTCTCTGGTATCAACACTAAATTTTGGTATTCCTGGATCCTTTAAATTTTTTCTTGAGGATTATGCAAGAGCAAAATTTGGTATCATACTAATTCAAGGTTTTGTTTTTATATTGTAAAATTGCAGAATTTGAGCAATTCTCTACGCAATCGGTCTTATTTTTAGAATTTTAATTTTTGTTTTTTTTTAATCCGACTGAAACTTTTTTGGTGCCTTCGGTATGCCCAAAGAAGCCAATTTGCATCATCAATTTGTCCATATAATTTTTCATACAAATTTGGCAGTTGTCCATACAAAAACGATATATGAAAATTCGAAATTCTGTATCTTTTGAAGCAACTTTCTGATCGATTTGGTGTCTTCGATAAAGTTGTAGTTATGGATATAGACTACACTGAAAAAAATGAAAACACTATTCTTATTTTTATTTTTTTCATTATTTGATATGTTTTAGAGGACATCAAATGCCAACTTTGTAGAAATTTCCAGGTTGTGCAAAAAATCTTTGACCGAGTTATGAATTTTTTTATCAATTCTAATTTTTTTCAAAAAATCGAAATATCGTTCGCAAAAATTTTTCAACTTCATTTTTTTATGTAAAATCAAATTTGCAATCAAATAGTACTGTAGTGACATTTTGATAAAGTTCACCGTTTTTTTGATAACTTTTTTGAAAATAGTCGCAATTTTTCATTTTTTTAATTAGGTGCACTGCACATGTTTGCCACTTTTGCTAAAAATATTTTTGAAAAGCTGAGAAAATTCTCTATATTTTGCTTATTTGAAATTTATTGAAACGACCCTCAGTTGCTGAGATATAGCCATGAAAAACGAAACTATTGGCACTACGCCCCCCGGGGCATGGCCTTCCTCTAACGTGGTATTTCTGCTCCAGCGCCTCTGACGAGACAGGAGAAAACGGGACCGACGTTTTACTTCACCATCCGATAGAAGCTCAGTGGATAAGGCGGGAATCGAACCCGCGTCTCATAGCATCATCGGGATCGGCAGCCGAAGCCGCTACCCCTGCGCCACGAGACCCACCAAGAAAAAATAGCCATACAAAGGTTTAAAAACATAAAAACTGATGATTTCCAAATCTCACCCAAACAACCCACCATTTTTTAACGTCGATATCTCGGCTACTTGTGGTCCGATTTACAATGTTAAAATATGAAACATTCATGAAATTTTCCGATCTCTTCGAAAACAATATATTCAAAAAATACAAATCAAGACTAACATTTCAAAAGGGCCAAATATTTATTATTACGCCCTTTAAAAATGCTAGTCTTGGTTTAAAAATAAAGATTTTTTTTTGAAAAGATCGGAAAATTTCACGAATGTTTCATATTTTAATATTGTAAATCGGACCATTTGTTGCTGAGACATTAACATTAGAAAACGGTTGGTTGTTTGAGTGAGACTTAGAAAACATCAATTTTGTTTTTCAACCTTTGCATGACAAAAATGAAAAAAATAAAAATAGTGTTTTTGCAAATCAAGTTTTAGTGACAAAAGTTAAATAAAAATCATCAAAAAAATTTAACCGTGTATCATTTTTTCAGTGAAGTCCATATCCATACCTACAACTTTGCCGAAGACACAAAATTAAACAGAAAATTCCTTCGAATGATACAGATTTTTGAATTTTCATACATCACTTTTGTATGAACAGCTGCCAAATTTGTATGGAAAATTATATGGACAAACTAATGATGCAAAATGGCTTCTTTGGGCATACCAAAGGCACCAAAAAAGTTTCAGTCGGATTAAAAAATAGGGGAAGGTGGGGCAAGATGGGTCTCGTGGCGCAGGGGTAGCGGCTTCGGCTGCCGATCCCGATGATGCTATGAGACGCGGGTTCGATTCCCGCCTTATCCACTGAGCTTCTATCGGATGGTGAAGTAAAACGTCGGTCCCGGTTTCTCCTGTCTCGTCAGAGGCGCTGGAGCAGAAATCCCACGTTAGAGGAAGGCCATGCCCCGGGGGGCGTAGTGCCAATAGTTTCGTTTTCGGGGCAAGACGACCATATGGGGCAAGAGGAACAATCGCTCGTACGGCCGTAATTTTTACAATTTTGATTATTTCCAGTATGAGGAATTGTTGCTAGCATTGCAATCAACTGATTCTACTAACACATAACTACCAAAACGAAGTAAACGCCACTGGACATAAGTTTTAATGAAGTTTTTTTCAAAACCTTTGTTTTCTTATAATATTTGGAAAGTACAAAATAAGGCTTAGGGCTCGTTTTAAGGCTCATTTTATCAAACTGCTTTTTTTCCTAGATCAGTAGTGTCCCTACTAATGACTGGCACCTATTATAAAGTATGATTTAACTTCTGGTTATTTTTGTTAAGAGCTTTTAAAAAATCTTGTTCAGGTGGGGCAAGTGTACCATATGGGTTTTTAGTATGGAAAAAAATACGAATCGCTGCAACAACATATTTTATTGAGAAATAAATACATAAAAGTACTTTAAAACTGATAAACAATTGTATAAAAAATTGACCATTCAAAATATAGTGATATAAGGAAAATTTCCTTTTATTCATCAAAGCAATATTTTTTCGTGAAAACGATCTAATTTTTAGCAAAATATTGTTTTTTAATCTAAAAATGAAAGAAACGTTTCAAATACATTCCAATCTGATGTATCTAAGTGATAACAGTTCAATTGGGTACTAAAGCCCTATGCCAATTTTTATGTACAACGGTAAAAAACACGATTAAAAACCATTTTTGATCACTTTTTTTTTCATTTTAATGCAAAAATTTTTTTTGACAAGACAACATTTTTTCGATGGATCAACTATGGTCCCCTTGGAACGACCTGTCAAGTAGGAGCTTTTCTGTCAAGAAGGACCGCGAGGTTAATTTTTCAAAATTGATTTAAAAATCCATTTTAAGCTCTTTATGGTCGTACAAAGGGTCATTGTACTCAGAAAAATAAGCTTTATCGATATGAACAATAATATCAGCAATCTAAGCTTCATTTTAGGACCCAATTGTTAGCAAATTAACATGTTGTTTCATGCATTGTTCCACTTGCCCCAATAGGTTGTTCATCTTGCCCCACTAGTTGAGTAGAACGACGGAAAATCAAAATTTTTAAAATCAATTTTTTACATTAAAAAACAGGATTTTTTAAAAACTCATTCTAAAAAAGTCTTAGTCTAAGATCTGGAATAAGATGATTATAAAAAATCCGACAGATTTTTAAAGATGTTGATGGGTTATAACGAGCATTTCCTTAGCTTGTTACACTTGCCCCACTTTCCCCTACAACAATAATCTACCGAAACCGAAACCGAAATCTGAGAGAACTGCTCATTTGTCAATGGTCGGTATTCTTTTGGCATTACAGTATTTTATCAAATTCCTCTGAATCTATAGGAAAATTTTAACCAATTTTGACAAAATAATTAAGTTTGCGCTAAAATGACTTGAAACCCAAAAATGTTAAAGCTGTTTTCATTTTTTTTATTTACCCACTACTTCAAAAAAAAACTAACTTAATCCACCTATGTGGTTGGAGCATTCCTCACTCATTATCAACAGTAGCTGTACACAAATTGCATCTAGTTTTTAGATCCGGAATAAAAAAGTATATAAATATCACTTAAGTGACCATATCTCGAGACAGGGTTGCCAGATCTTCAATGTATGTAACAATGTCGGATGGTGGATCTGGACATAGTTAACATACATTTAAGTGAGATCCGGATATATGTGAAAACACATTTTTATACATAACTTTTGAACTACTTACCGAAACTTCAATCTGTATAAAACTCGATCTATGGGACCCTAAACCAAGTCAAATGCAACAGGCTCTGGTCAAATCGGTTCAGCCAGTGCCGAGAAACGTGAGCTAATTTGTTGGTCACATTCATACACACACACACACACACACATACACACACACATACACACACACACACACACACACACACACACACACACACACACACACACACACACACACACACACACACACACACACACACACACACACACACACACACACACACACACACACACACACACACACACACACACACACACACACACACATACATACACACACACACACACACACACAGAAATTTGATCAAATTTTGATTCTGAGTCGATATGTATACATGAAGGTGGGTCTACGACGTTTTCATACAAAGTTCATTTTAAGAGCAGGATTATAGCCTTACCTCAGTGAGGAAGGCAAAACTTAATTTAAAAAACGAGTCAATAAAATGGTGAAGAAACTTCACTTATTTTTACATACTAAACACTTTGATCCGATACTAAAAACAATGGCTACAATATCAATAAATCCTTAAAAAATTTGGGAAATATAATTAAATCATTAAATGGCAGCAGTTCTCAAAATGGACTGTCTGTCTGATAATAATTGTTCTATAGTTATTAGAACTGTTCTACAACAAGTTTGTCGCCTAAGGTACGATTGCCTGAAACGCAAATTATCAGAAAATTTGCTCGTAAAAATGCATTTTCAAATAAATTGATTTATTGGAAGGTCTGTTTTGATCAAAATTCTAACGGAACTACGGATTTTGGTCGAATGCAATTAGAATATCAGCAAAATTGCAAATATTTTATAAAACAGTTGTTTCTATATTTCGTAATATGATGAACTCTTGTCGAATCACTGGAAATTTAACATACTTTATGTTATATGAGAGATATTTTTGCGGTTTGTAGCCACTAGAGGGTGACGATTCTCGAGATTTTGAATTTCCCGGGAATCGAGAGTGGAATTTGGCCATTTCCCGGGAATTCCCGGGACCCGGGAGTTTTTTTTAACTATGCCAATAGTGCCAATAATTTAAAAAGGAAAAGTCATAAATTTATTTCTTTTCAATTAATTCAGTTACAATTAATTCATACTTATTAAAAGAAGCGTTAATTTAAGTAGCCTCATTTCTTCAAGGAACTATTTCAACCATTAGATTTTTTTTATTAATCTGCAAATACAAGATCGTTTTTGAGCTTTTGGGACTCAAATTGTAGTTTAAAGTGGTTACGAGTCTTAATTCGCACACAGTGATTTTTCAAAATTTGTTGCATGCACTTGTTATTAGATTTTTGTGAAGTAAAAAATAGCAAATATATAATTTTCCAGTATCGCAATATGACACATAACAGCTCTAAACAACCATTTGAAATTGATTTTTTTTTTTTGTTGTTTAAGGTCAACTGAAAATATTCATTGAAGAAATATTTACAATTTTCAGGAAAACCCGAATGTTCAAAATTGGCAGACCTTAACAAAGAAACATTGTCCCGCCTGTGTGGATCAATCGTACCGCGCACTGGGTCACAATCTAGTGCTAGTTCTAGTCCCGCGGCGGGCGCTCTAAAATTCCTTGCAGTTAAAAAGGAAGACACTAGTGGCTGGTACTAGCAATAGTGGCTGACAGCTGTAAAATCAACTACGTTTTTAACAAAGAAAAATGTATTATGATATTGAGGTTAATGTGTAACACAAAATGACTTATTGACATCAACAATGAAATTGCTATGCTTGAGAGAGTATATAGAAATTGAACATTTTGAAAAGAATGATCCCTATTACAAATAATAAAACAAAAATAAAAATAAAACTCTATATTTCATTTCTGGGATGTAACTGCTAAGTATACTTTAAGGTAAACTTTGGGGTGCACATTTTTGGGCTTGTACGACAAGTTAACATCCAATGTTCTAAACCATTCCGAATTTTTCAAATGTTTTTCTGATTAGTTTATAACATTTTGCTTCGATTTTTATAAGTATAAAATTTCCCGGGACTCTCGACCAAATTTCCCGGGAATCGAGAGGTCCAAAAATGGTCGATTTCCCGGTAATTTTTCCCGGGATTTCCCGCTAGTCACCCTCTAGTAGCCACTCATGAGAGCCACTTTAAAAATATTTGACCGGCCTATGAATTAATACAGTAATATTCAAAACCTCAACTGTAAAAATGGCATCATAGTCTCAAATTCCTGAACAGGATTTTCTGGCATAAAAATCAAGAATACACTGTTAAAAAACTAAAATCAAATTTAAAATCTATTTTCATAATTCATAAACGCAAACCAAAAATTCTCACAAAATGCTTAAAGGACAATTAACAATTAAAGACACAGTTTCATCAGTTGAAAGAAAAATGGTTGAAAAATGCAAAAAATCACAGGTAATTTTTTTTCAAATTTTCATTAGTTTTCAAAATAAAAATAAAAATATTTTTTAACGAAAAAGTTGTAATTGGTTTAGGGTGGTCCGAATCCGGGCTTTCTCGGGGCTACTTCCTGAAATCTAAGATTGACCCATCACTAGGCTAAATTCCAATTTTGAGCTTATTATGATCCCTCTAAACGCTTAAAGTTTGTATGGGAAAAATCGTCAAATTGTATGAAGCAAAGCAACTGCTTCAGATTTTTACCTGTGGAGGGCAAAATTGTCGTCCAACCTTTATCAATTCTTAGAATTAGGGCACCATATTTTCAGGATTTTTTTGCTAAAAGTTATTATCTTCTGAAATTTTGCGCAGACTGCTCTAAGGGGCTATCTAGAAACAATTACTTTTAAACTCGCATGAGTGCTAGCTTGCCTGCCTTCCTGCTAGGCAGTGCGCCTGTTATCTTGGTGGGTGTTTTAAATAACATTTCTTGAAATAAAAAAATCAATAATTTATGTTTTGTCTTTTTTTTTTTTAATGAAATAATTTGGGACAGCTAAAATTTAAAAACACCCTTCAAATTTATAAACAAACGCTAAACTGTGCACGCTAAACGTTCTTCCCGTGTTACTTCCAACACAACTTGAAACGTTCCATCAGTAGCAACTTGTACAGTCATCCCACATATTCGGAACACCCACAAATTCGGAACACTTTTGTGATAATTATTCAATAGCACGCCAAATGCATCTTTTCTGGCGACCCGACTATTTTTAGGACCTTTATTTGGACATTCTCTTTCTATTTCACTAGTAAAAGTGGTACATTTTGAACAAAAAAACTGCATTACAAGACTATTTTATTTAGAGCAGCAAAACACTGCCTCCAAATTGCCTGTTTCATAATTGTGGGTTGTTATTGTGCCTCCCACAATTGTGGAACATCTGAATTTAACTGATATTTTCACAAAAAAGTGATAAGATCATTCATAAAACATAACTAAGCTTGAGTTTCATTCGTTTCAGTGCGTGAAGTCATTATTTTGTAAAAAATATGTTCTCATAGAGAAAACCAAAGTTTGTTTACATCCGTAAGAAAAAAGTGTTCCGAATTTGTGGATTTCAAGGGTCAAAGTTTTTCTTTAAAAACTTGATATAAAACGTAAAAAATTAAAGCCGGTCAATACATCAATCGAAAGATCGCAAGAAAAGCTTTCACATGCAAGTAAATGTTCAATTATAGATTTGCTATGATTTTTTGAACATTGACCGATCTGTAAACTGTTCCGAATATGAGGGATGACTGTACCCCTCTTACGTTTATGGCCAGGTTTCACTAGCCTGCCAAGAGTTTCCGGTTCTTCAGACACAAACTGTGCAGCGGCCCCTGTGCACAATCTTACCTCAACCTACTTTTCTTTCTTTCAAAATTCTGTCGATTCTCGCACCCTTCTGGAGGTGATTTCTCGATGTTGCACTCCAGCAGCGGTGTTGACACTGTGAGAAAATGTTGAGTAAATGTAGAATTTTTTTATTCTCGTTGAAACTAATTTATGGACAAATGTTTTATTTGGAGATTTTTGTCAAAATTACTATTTACGGTGTCTCGTTCCCACCAGCCAGCTTATGCAGCGAACCATGTCAAAGTCCTTGCGGTGGAACCGTGCTCTTGCCTCAACGAAAAGGGACCAGCCAGCCAGCCAGCAGCGAATCCTTCAAGAAGCCGTCAACCCCTCGGTTTCACAAACCCTCTTCCCCCTTTTGCTTGCTTGCTCTGCCCGGTGAGTTCCTCAGTCACTCACTCGGTTCGGTCCCGCGAAATCTTCTCAGCGTTTCGAGCCTCAGTCTACATTTGGGCGATTCGCAGGTCACATCGGTTTTCGGTGCGCGCGGATTCCACGTCCGTCGTCGTTGATCCGGGTTTTCAGTCCGTTGCCGTTTGTCCTCGTCCTCTGGTGCCGTCCTCCCGCGCGGAACTTGCTTTTCGGGAGTGCTTTCAAGGGTTGTGTGCGAACAAAGAAGGTTGCTTTTTGAGGTTATAATTGAGGGGGGAGAAGGGTTTCGGATTGAATTGTGAAATCCTGGAAGACTAATTGGTGAATCTCAGGTGCCTTTTTGGATAATTAATGAAGAAGATTAGCTGATGAGACCTGATTTTTGGGAAGAAATTTGCAAGTTCTCCCAACTCTGGAGATTCCAGATTTCTCCGGAGATTCCGTTTCCTAAATCTGTCCGCGGCCCCACCCCAGGGAAGAAAAATCTGTAGCCCGAAAAACGAAAAGAAAAAAAAAATCGAAAAATTACGGAGCACGTCCTCGAACAAGGGCCCTCGCGGGAACTCACGGAACTCAGGAGCGCTCGCAGCATCCGCGCGTGACAGCGGAACTCATTCTCTAACCAATTGCAGGAAGTCGTAACTTCCTTTTAGGGAAGTTGAAACTCCTCTCTCGGATGCTGGGAGTTCGCCTTTTTTGTTGCTCCTCACGCTGAGATCCCGTGAGTGACCTGGAGGGAAGCTGCTGCGTGTGTGTGATGCTATTCGGTCAAGTGTGTTGTCTCGGAGCTAATCAGGAAAAGGGAGGACGACATTTTGCGTCTCATTAGGGGTCGGAATTGGACAGTTTTTGGTGGGCTTCGATTCGTGGCGGGGAGTCCACAGCGGGATTAAAGTTCAAGCTGTGATTGGGATTTAGTGGCGTGATTGTTGAGTGTTTTGTGATTTTTTTCCACCAGGTTACACGACTCGACAAGATGTCTTCCTTGTGAAGAGGAGAAAAAAGTGTCAAATTTTGTGGGAAAATCGCTGAAAAACACCCAAAATTTCGTAGAAAGTTAGAGATTGTAAAAGTTGACTGAAAGTGCCACCGGATAATCGGATTACCCGCGAAAAATGGTCACCGGAGAGATGAAGGTGGCCACGGTGGACGTCGAGGCCAGCGATAACATGGCCACGCTCCCCGTGGGCCGAACCCTCGGAGGGCCTCCAGCTCCGGGTGGCGGAAGCCAAAGTGATACCGCCGAAAAGAACAACGCCGCCAACAAGGAGATGGAGCTGAAAAACGTCATGCCCAAACCACTGCAAAGGTCAGTTTTTGTTTTCAAAAATATTGCAAAATCAAACTCGAAATCTCAATTTTCTCAACACTCGAAAAAAAACGACTCCAAATCGTGATCAAAACGATCAAAGATCCCCGTTTTAAACAATGGCGGGAACTCACGCTCTCTTCTCGCTCCCGCTGTACTCACTCTCTTCACGCCCGCACTCCGCTCTCATCGCAATTCTCGCGCTCACAAAAACAAAACAAAAAATCCCAAACAGGTAATCCCACTCCCCGCCCCCAAAGGGTGAAGGAATCTGGCAAATTGTTTTTCCAGACAGCTTGTCTCCCTTTTCGGAGCGGTCACTCACCGTACGCACCCGTGAGTTCCGCGATGTTGTTTATCTTGGCACTCACCGAGATGACCCCAACGGAGAACTGGGTCAACCCCACTTGAGCCCAACACGGGGAGGGACCCCTCTCGACGGGGGTCACTCACTCGTGAGTGGGGGGGGGGGAATGGTGGTGAGAGAGGACCTCTGGAAGAGAGGACGAGTGTAGGTATAATTCCGTTTTCGACGTGTGGCTTGCCTAGCGTTCGTAAAATGCAGGTCTTGACCTACAACCCGCCGAACCGTGTTACGCGGAATTGTGATGATGATGAGAAGGCGTGAGTGGGGTTTTCGTATGGGGTAGTTAGGAGAGGAAAGGGGAAGTTGTTTGGAGGCTTTGGAGGCTGTGAATTGGGATTTTTAGGTGAATGAGAATGGGGACAGGTTACGGTGTGTTTATGTTCTGATGTCCTGATTGTGTTGCTTCTCGTGTCTTGTGAACTCATTTAAAATAATTTGACTTTCAAAACGAGGCAAAGTTTCGTCATAACAGTTATGAATATTGCAATTTTTGTCAATGTTTCAACTTGGGTTGTGGAATTCAAGATGGAGATGGAGCAACAGTTGCAATGTGTTGATGATACATTACCGGAGCTGGAGTAAAAAAAAAGTAACACAGTGGAGTGTTATAAACATTTCATCAATTATTTATTGGAATAGTTTTAAGAGCGTCAATTAAAGTTGAGGGAGTGGTTGAATTTAAACTGAACCTAGCACAAATTGTTAAAAGATTATGATGCAATTGAGTAATTTAAAATATAATTGTAAATCAAATTTAATTTGAAGGTTTTGTCCCCCTTCCCTCTCCCAGTCAATTTTCCTAAAAATCATGGCTCAAAAATTATATAAGTATGTACTTTTAAATAAATATACAGTTGATAAAACTTGTACAACCGATTGGAAGCTATAAATTTTATAGGGATGTTTCATGATTTGTTTGTTCAAATAAAGTGACTTTTTGTAAACGACAATATTCATTCATTTCGTATTTCTTTTCATAAAAGAGTTTCAAAACATGTTATTTATAAAATCCCAGCATATTTAGAGCGGCCTAGATTTGAAAAAAGCTAATATTTTCTAAATGCCTAATGTGTTTCACATAATCAACAATAGACAAATAGACAAATAAAACAATAAATTTTATTGTTAGTCCGGCAAGAATAATTTTGAAAATTGAGTTTGGGTACAGTGAATCAAATATTTGTCCGTGATGTAAAAGTACATAAAATTCGACTTAAGTATTATCAGCATGCATCAATCGACGCGGCAGAATGTCCTCTTCAAGATCCATTCATTGGATTTGTAAAAAATTTATTCTAAAAAAATACAAAACAGTTTACTGAAAAAAAGTTAACAAAATAGGTAAAATAATTGTCCGTACCCCTAATAAAAGTACAAAATCTAATCAATTTAAGTGATTTCTTTTATGAAATGTTGTTTCTGTGTCAAAATTATGTTTAAACTTTCAAAAACAAAAATATTTTGAAATTTACATGGAAATAGATGAGAAAGCAAAAAAAAACAAAATAAAACACTTTAATTTATTGATAATCTTCCATGTTTAGACTTGATCAAAACTGTTTTGTTGTTTTTACACGGCGTGTTTTCTGGGCAACCTTAAGGAGAAAAAATAGTCATCGCTACTTTTATATGTGCCTTATAGGAAATTTTCTCAGCTTTCCAATGCTTCTAAGAGCGAAATGTTTCATCGGGAAATTTCTGAGATATCTATATTTTAAGTTTTTTGTTTTAAAATCCTTAATCATTTATTGGAAACTTTTAAATAACAGCTGGAGAAACTTATCAAATGATGTGTTTCATTTGTCATTTACTCATCAAAATGTGCAAAATAAGACAAGAAACAACTTTGTAGAAGGTTGCAAACCGCTTAACATTTTGAAAATGAAGTTTTAACCGATTTTTTGAATATGTGGGATTTATTCTGAAATTAAAATCATAAAATCATTAAGCATTAAAATATTATTTTTACAAGAACAAATAGATTATAACATAATTGTTGTGTACAAATAACACCGGTCTGCTCTGATCCAGCTTGGAATTAGCTGATACAACCGGTTTTTTCAGGTTTGAGATTGATGAGGTTTTTTTCCTTAATCAAACATTAACCAGTTGCATGGATACAAAACATGTTAATGTTTAATACTCGAAATTGAACTGCAAACTACTGTTTCAAGCTTTAGGAGAAATACTTTTCATTTGTATAAAATTATTGTTTTAGTTTTTTTTAATTAAATAATCAAGGAATTAGCAATATTTTAGAAGTTTTTAAGACTCTCATCTTCAATCTCATGTTTTTAAAAAATGTTTTATTTCCTGATTTTTGTTCAAATAGTTTGGAAAGGAAGTTTCTGTTTGAATTTTTTGATGAAATGACAAATAATATTGTTCGAACAAAAAAAAAAGATTGTGACGGTGTTTTCAGCACTCTGAATTGGAAGACTCGAGTTTTATTGCTACTTTTTAAGTGCATTTTCAAAAGTAAACATTATACAAAATTTTATATTTATTTTAAACTCATGGAAATATGACTTTTGAAGCTTGCAACAGTAATATGTAGTACAGTTTCGATTTTAAGTGATATTTGTATGTATGTTCCTGGTTAATGTTTGTTTAAGAAAATATCAAATTTATTCATTAAAATTCAATAATACCATTCACAATCACAAACCTGCCAATGTTTCGGTTGAACAAGCAAAATTAGAGCAGACACGTTATATTTGTACACCAAAAATATGTAATAATCTAATAATTCTTGTAAAAAATATATTTTAACACTGTTTTATCATTTAAATTTCTGAATAAATCCCATATATTCAAAAACTCAGACAAAACATAAATTTCAAAATGTTTAGCGATTTGCAACCTTCTACAAAGTTGTTTCTTGTCTTATTTTGCACATTTTGATGAGTAAATGACAAATGAAACACATCATTTGATAAGTTTTCTGAACTGTTAGTATAAAGTTTCTAATAAATAATATAGAAATTTTAAACCGAAAAACTTAAAATAGAGATATCCCAAAAATTTCCCGACGAAACATTTCGCTCTTAGAAGCATTGGAAAGCTGAGAAAATTTCCTATAAGACACATTTGAAAGTAGCAATGACTATTTTTTCCTGAAAAGTTTGTTCTAGAAAACACACCGTGTTTTATGTATGGTACCGACAAATGTTAATGTAATGTAACTTTAATGTAATATATCTGTAAGTCCATACATCAAATTGAAATGTGGTCAAAGACAAACTTATGTGAAATTGGACGAGCTTTCCGGTAAAAATATTTTCGAGACTGAAAAATCCAGTCTGTCATATAGAAATTGCCAAAAACCATCAAAAAACCTATTTTTTCAACTTTTTTATTTTTAAAACCGCTGTAACTTCACAAGGATTGGGCTAAGGACAATGGTCAATATGGAGACTTTTATGTAAAATTGTCTGGAGAATCGATTTCTGTACTCAGATTTTGAAAATTTTGACGTTTAGAGCATTTTCAAAAAAAAAAACAGTTTCAGTAAATGATTTTTGTATTTTTTTAGGGGAGTTGCTCCATCCTGCATTTTTCGTGAGTCTTTTTGTTACATCTTAGGCTATTTTCACAAAAACTTTGAACGAAAAAAAAATTGTGGGTTCACCTTCAAATTTGACTTTTAAACATAAAAATCAAAAAATCTCATAAAAGTGAAGTGTTTTTTTCTTTCAGTTTTTTTTTCAGAAAGCCCGTCAAATTTCCTACAAGTTAATCTTTGACCACTTTTTGATACGATGCAATGGCTTCGAGATATAGCAATATTTAAATTACGAAATACAAAAATATTGAAAACACTTATGCCCTTCTCAAATGTCATTATCGAGTGTTACTGGCTCCATATAAAAAAATATTTGAATCTCAATATTCTTGTTCAAAAAATCTGTTAGGAACAAGTTTAAATCTGTTTGATTATGGGGAGGAATAGCTGTAGTTGTTTTTGTATTTTTTTTTAGGTTGTTTTATAATTCCAGACTCCAGTTATGTGTAAGCCAGTTTAGTAATGCTATCAGAATTTCTGATTTCAATTGAAGTGGTACACTATCAATTTTGAATTGTCAAAAAATCCATAGAGTCTCGATCAATCATTAATGAAATGATATCGGACAAAATTCGTTAATCTGTTGAACTAACGGTTTTCGGATTATGGGTGTATCGACCATTGTTGCGAATCGAGGATCTACTGGAGTTATGACGATCAAATAGAGCCTATCATTTCAAAAGGCCACACAGGTGTGAACAGGATTGTATCTCTTTCACTAAAATGCTAGTTTACATAAGGTACGATAGGGATACACTCTTGTTTGCAGAGCTACTGTGCCCTAATGAAATGGAAGGCACGAAATAGTCGTCTTAAAAACGAGTGTTTATTGTTTTTGGAAGCAGCAAGACAGATTTAAAAAACTAGGAAAAGGAATGTTTTGCTTTGTAATTAAAATTTAGGGGATTCGAGATTCAAGTTACTTACAGTCAGTTTAGTTGAGGTTGTTGATTCAAGTTAGTTAGCTTTCCTGAAATGAATAATTGGGCATTAATGATTAGTTAAATTGATCAAAGTGTACTATTTCATTGGCAGATCTGCTTCTAGTTGTAATGTACGACAGACAATACTACTGACGGACGCGACAGAACGGGGCCCAGAATAAACGCCTCAAGATTTATGTTCCCTTGACAAGTTAGTTTTCATCTTTTATTTTCCAGTAAATTTATTTGATTTCCTTTAAATTTGAAATACATTATAGGTTCCCTTTGTACACTATTGAACACTAATGAAAAAACTTGTTTTCCAAAATAGTGCATGAACTTTGTGTAACCTTCCCCAGTACATGTTTTAAAAATAATAATGTTGGAAAATATTCCAAAAACAAATTGAAATCCTGTCAAAGTCACCCCGTCTTACGGTACTTACAAATTTCAGCCTAGTTGAGTGCAAATAGAATTCAGTGTATCAAATTTACCATTATAAAGGCCACTGAGTTCATTTACATTGAATTCAATATTGATTAATTTTATCTAAAAGCAAATCAAATGATCCAAGTTTGATCAAAATTCATTGCAAATTGATTTTTATCCCGAGCAGACGGAAATAACTTGGGAAGGTCAGTTTTTGATATTGTGAGAAGATCAAAATCCGTTATTGGGATGATCGGATTAGTTGTTAAAATAACAAATTTCAATAACAAAGATTTGTTCGAAAAATAACTCAAATTGTTATTGCTCTGTTATTGCAATAACATACTAATAACATAGAATCCAGAACAATAGAATAACGAGGTTAGATATTCTGAGCGATGGATGCCCGGGCAGACGGTAATAACAAAATTCATGTCATTTCAATAACAGATTTTGTTAAAATAACAGAAACTGTTATTGAATATTCTTGTAAATAAATTTTCGAAGAAAAAATAATAACAGTTTCTGTTATTTTAACAAAAAATGTTATTGGGATGATATTCAATTGGAAATGTGGAATAAGATAATAATAACAGTTTAAGTTATGTTTTTCCATTTAATTCTAAAATAACAAGAATTGTTATTGGTTAGATATTACATTGGAAATGTGAAATAAGATGATAATAACAGTTTAAGTTATGGGTTTCCATTTTATTGCATAATAACAAAAACTGTTATTGGTTTGATATTCCATTGGGAATGAGAAAAAAGACGATAATAACAGTTTTAGTTATGTTTTCATACCGAGGACACACTCATTTTTATGATAGTAGAATAAATAAGGAAAATCAAACCTTATGTTTTTTTAATTTGAAGTCTCCTTTTGTGTTAAATAAGGATAAAATGAAAGTACCTACATATTATTTTTTGCTTTTATTATATAATGCAACAGGTTTTCCTACTATCTTAGTTTTCAGGGTGTGTTTGTTACAAATTATATAAGGGTAATTCTCCGCCAACTCACACAGCAGTTGCCCCGACCCCTCTTCGATTTGCGTGAAACTTTGTCCTAAGGGGTAACTTTTGTCCCTGATCACGAATCCAAGGTCCGTTTTTTGATATCTCGTGACGGAGGGGCGGTACGACCCCTTCCATTTTTGAACATGCGAAAAAAGAGGTGTTTTCAATAATTTGCAGCCTGAAACGGTGATGCGATAAATTTTGGTGTCAAAGGGACTTTTATGTAAAATTAGACGCCCGATTTGATGGCGTACTCAGAATTCCGAAAAAACGTATTTTTCATCGAAAAAAACACTAAAAAAGTTTTAAAAATTCTCCCATTTTCCGTTACTCGACTGTAAAAAATTTTGGAACATGTCATTTTATGGGAAATTTAATGTACTTTTCGAATCTACATTGACCCAGAAGGGTCATTTTTTCATTTAGAACATAAATTTTCATTTTAAAATTTCGTGTTTTTTCTAACTTTGCAGGGTTATTTTTTAGAGTGTAATAATGTTCTACAAAGTTGTAGAGCAGACAATTACAAAAATTTTGATATATAGACATAAGGGTTTGCTTATAAACATCACGAGTTATCGCGATTTTACGAAAAAAGTTTTGAAAAAGTTGGTCGTCATCGATCATGGCCGTTCATGGTCACCCGCGACAGACACGGACGACGAAATAAGAGAAACGCAAAAAGTAACTTTTTCAAAACTTTTTTCGTAAAATCACGATAACTCGTGATGTTTATAAACCCAAATATCTCTCTCAGAACACTCTATAATAAGTTCAAAATGAAATTTATGTTCTAAATGAAAAATGACCCTGCAGATCAATGTACATTAAATTTCCCATAAAATGACATGTTCCAAAATTTTTACAGTCGGTCAAAAGGAGAATTTTAAAACTTTAGTGTTTTTCGATGAAAAATACGATTTTCGAGTACGCCATCAAATCAGGCGTCATAAAAATCCCTTTGACACCTTCTATCATCAGGCTGCAAATAAAAACACCTCTTTTCGCATGTTCAAAATGGAAAGTCTTCCGTCACAGATATCCAACGGACCTCGGATTCGTGATCAGGGACAAAAGTTACCCCTTAGGACAAAGTTTCACGCAAATCGAAGAGGGGTCGGGGCAACTTTTCCCGATTTCGTGTGAGTTGGTAGAGAATTACCCATAACATAAGTACCTATTAAACCAACGGTTTACAAAATAAAAAGTGTCAAACGACCGGGGATTAGTTTACAAACTAAAATGGTTCAAACTAAAAAGTGTCAAACAACTGGGGGTTTAGTGTGCTTGCTCGATATTTTTTTTGTGGTTTTGTTGTTTGTGAACACTGAAAGAAAGGCACATAGTAATGTCACATGTTTTACACATGAATCTACCCCATTCGACTTCGCATGTGAATGTCATGTGTAAATCACATAGAAATTTTTCATTCCGAGAACCGGTAAATTCATGTGAAATTCTCATCGAAATGAAATGAAAAAACATGTGAGATTCACATGTCACAACAATTAATTAGCACGTGAAATTCTTTTGAATATGAAATGGACAGCAGGCAAAAAAAAAATCCCGTAGGTAAAATATCGAATAAAAACAACAATTATTTAAAAATATATTTATCACATTTTATTTAGTTTAAAAAAACTGAAACAAAATAAGCACATCTCGGCAAATCCGGCCAGGTCGCAATTACACAATCCACCAAGAATTCTCTTGCGTTGCCACATCGATTGGTTGCCTTTGGCTGGTCCTCAGTCACTGGTAGCAAAAAATCGCCAGATTTTTCTTTGAGGCCTCTTTGGACACTGTGCGCACTCGAAGCTTAATCTAAATTCGGTCCACTTGCACTCCACTTTTTACTCGGTTTCCTTAGAAGAAATAGAACAACTTTTCAGCTTAGCAATATTTTAAAATAATCAAAGTGCTTACCGTGACCAAACACGATTCCTCATGATAAAATCCTAATTTTAATCAATTGAAACTTGTGGGCCTCGGGACGAGCTCCGAACGTGTCTTACTCCTACTCGCCATCTTGCTTAATGAATTTCCGAAAAAAAAAATCGACACTTGACTTTCAAATTCAAAACATACAGTTTTAACGTGGTTTCCACTTCACTATCAAAGGAAAAGACTGATGGGGCCAATCCAAGAGAAATTCACTTGAATCTAACGTGAACACCATGCGATAAAAGAATGAAAATACTTACGCTAGCAATCAGCTGGTTTCAAATGATTATCATATCCATGTGACATGTAAATCATGTGAGGGTCAAAGGAAAAGCATTCTGAATTATCGTGTTCATTTTTAGAGAAGCTCACGTGAAAAAACATGTGAATTTGCTATGTCAGATTTTTTCAGTGAACGGCACCTGCCGCTGCATGGCCTGCTTGGATGAACTGTCAAAATCGTTTGTTTAGGTTAGCGCTCCGTGCCAAATGGATTTTTTAACCCGTGCGATCCCGCGATTTGCAATAAGTTCGTTTTGGTGGTGATCCAAAGTTATCAACGGCCGCCCAAATGGAACCGAACGCCGTTTGATTGTAGGAGGATGGTAACGGCGAGCAGAACGGGAAGGTGTAGCAGGTGGTCAAGGCGCAGAAGTTCCATATCGGTTTCACGAAACACAACTTCTAACTCCGCAAGTTCACAGGCAGCCTGCGAAAATGATAAACAAGAAGCCTTCCAAGAAGAGGGCCCCGGCAAGAAGGTGGCCAACCCGCGCACCAAGAACTACGGAATCGGCCAGGATGTGCAACCCAAGCGAAATCAGTCCCAGTTTGTGCGCTGGCCCACGTACTTCCGCATCTAGCGGCACTGGGCGTGCTGCAGAAGTGCCTCTGCAGCTGTTTTAGCTGCTCGAGAAGTACCGCCCGGAGAAGCCGACCGTCAAGATCCAGCGCCTCTAGGCCAAGGCGGAAGACCCGCCCGCCAGGAAAATGAACCAGCTACGCCAGGGTGCCAACACCTTGGTTTGGTGACAGAAGAAGTTCCAGCTCGTGGTCATCATCACCGGCCGGCCCTGTGCCGCAAGATGGGCATCCCGTCCGCATCATCAAGTTCAAGTCCCGCCTGGGAACGCTGCATTGCCCTCACCCAGATCGACAAATCGGACCGTGCCAACCTCGGAAAGCAAACCAACTTCAACGACCGGTACGAGATGATCCGCATGCACTTGGGAGATGACCTGCTGGGCCCAAGAGAATGGCCCGCATCACCAAGGTCGAGAAGGCAAAGGCGCGTGAGCTGACGCAGAAGACAGCGTAAATCTTCGAGTCGGGTGTGTGTGGTTTATCAAAAAATCTTGTATGAGTAAGGCTGAGAGCTCTCAGGTGTAAAGATTCTTACGGTTTAAGAGAAAAACGCGCGGAGAGAAACAAAATATAAAACAGTTAACGTTATGCTTTATCTCATTATGGAAAGAGTCACGTTGGATGTGGCAACCTTAGCGCACCTTAGCAGGTTCTTCTTAAAGTTGTGCTGATGAACAGGGAGAACCTTGATGCAGTGTGCCATTGAAACGTACGGCCGGAAGTCTGAACCCTGCAGCGTGTTGTCCATCGAGTTGGACAGAACGTAAGACCCGCCCGTTGCCAATCCTGTGATCGTGGCCTTGCGTCCTCGAAATCTGAAAATCACGTCCCGCTTGGGACGTCCCACATCTTCATCTCGTTTCCAATCCTACCGGACATGATCTGCTTCGGTGTGTCGCTAAAGCAAACGGCCGTTAGCATGAAATCGCTGTCAAACGAGTGAATCACAGATCAACGTAAATCCCCACCGCGCATCCTGTCAGATGTTGATAATGTTCGCGTGACCCTGCATCTTCCGGAACCTCGTACACGTCCGAACGTCTTGTTCGCACGGCACCCGTGTGGCCATTCATCAACCCGACGTTGTCGCATTGTACTCGATTCACAGGTAAATCGGTCGGTCAAATCCTGTCGAAACCAGATACTGCTCATTCGAATGAAATTCGGTGGAAAATTCCTCCCCGCCGTGACCCTCCAGCAGCATAATTGGCGTAAACAGGCTCGAGTTGCTCTTCGATGAGCTACTTTTCCTTGGTCGTGCAACTCCTCAGATCGGTGCGGGTTTTATCGCTCTGTGGAACCGCGACGAGCGCGTCGCTCGGACGCTTCTGGGCCGCCGAAATCACTGCGAACAATCGTTGCTCCTGCCGCTGTGCTCTCAAAAACTGAGCTGTCATTGATCAAAAACGATGACCAAAACCAAAACCGCCAAAACCTTTTCTGAATATTTATCAAAACAAACAGCTGACTTTGCGAGCAAGGCCGGTGCGACGGTAGTGGGCACGTTCTTTTGTTACGTAACGCAAAAAAAAAAATGACCCCCATCGTATGTGGTTTCCCCAAATGACGTTTCATTAAATATTTAACATTCCAAAGTACAATTAAAGACTTGATTTTTTTTTTGAAAGGTCCAATAAGCTTTTGTTTTCCATATGTTTATAGGACCTATTCAAAAAAAACTCTGGATTTTCTCGGTTTTTATGAAATATTTTCGTTTAATTTTAGTAATTAAAACAAAACATAAACTAAGAAACCCGCAATATTCATTATGCGACTGCCAAATAATAATTTAAAAACAATCGTTTTTACTTTATGCGCAAACGTTGTTTTCGAACGCCCCCCAACACAGCTTGAAAGTTGAAACGTCAAACGACATCATCGAAGAAGGCGAAATGTTGTTGTTGTGGTGGGCGTTGGGCGATCGCGTTTGTCCGCCCGGAGTCCGGACAGAAAAATCGTGCAAGTCGCGCGTGAGTGTGTGTGTTTTGTTTACATCTTTGTTCAAATTCGCCGCACTTGTGATGAAAAGCTTGTTTTGTTTTGGTTTTTGTGCGCGGTCGGACGGTCGCGTTTGTTTTTTTTTCGATTCGTTTGTGTCCGGACAATTTGTTCCGTTCAGTTCCGTTGGTTCGAGCCGATGAAGCGACAGTGGAAGTGCAGGACCAAGTTCTAGATAGCATGGATAATGGATAGCAAGCGGAGTCAATTCTGCAACCGCGAAACTTCTAAAAGCTCTGGGAGATTACGGATGATGTTGTTGTTGCAGCTAAACAGGTGCGTTACGCGGTGTAGGATCTTTGCTACCGGCAGGTAAGTATAACTAAGTTTCAAATCTATGTTTGTCGATCTGGCAATAATTTCCACTTTTTTAACAGCGCCTTATGGAGGAGGAGGACGCAACATCGGTGCATTTCGGGCAGCTGGGTTTCGTGGGACGCATCTGTCCAGCAGCATGTGCTGTCACATTCCAGAATGTTTTGGAGTCTACGTGGCCCAGAGATGGGCGGTGGAGCATCTGATTCAAAACTGCAACACGTCGTTCAGATAAGTATTGTTTACTTTTTTTTAATTTAAACCCTCAAAACTTTGAATTCTAGAATACATTTTCAAAACGTTTTAACCTTTTGAAAATGTAAGCGAGAATCATTATTTTCGCTAACTGCTTCAAAGATCCTATGTACATAGGAAACCCATAGCGCATTTGTTGTTTTGAAAAAGTAATCTAGATTTTTTCTCAGAGATGTAGCAATATTTTGAAATGCTTTTGTATGTGTTAATGAATAATATGAACTAATTTCTAGCAAAATTTCATCCAGATTTTAAAAAAACATATGAGCTTTGCTTCAAACCAAAAAATAAACTAAAGACTGGCATTTTTTAAAATTTCTAAGAATAAAATACTCAATACTTCACAATGAATTTTAAAACAAGTAGGAAAAGTTTTTCAACATTTAATTTATTTACTAGACTCTTCCTGTTTACTTTTTAAATTGATACTTTGTGTGTCATTTTTATTTTCAGAATCGCGAAACGCAAACCGGAAGAAATGACGATTATAGATGGGAGAACAAGATCGTCAAAGTATGCTGTTTGATTGAACGGTAGAAGAACAATCAAACCTGAAAACGCCGACAAATGGATGCTCAACCATTATCAGGTATGTTTAATTAATATTATGCCTCAGTGATTATATCACTTTTTATTATATTTTTAAAACAGGGCTGTAAGCACACACTCTCAACTCCATCAACTTTGCTGATTTTTACTATTTAAACAACTCATTTTGTAAAACATTTGATAGAAACTAGCTTGATAACTCCCTATTGGACTAATTATCACTTAATTTCAGTTGAAAACGCTTTCTATGGGCTAAAATTGAATGTCAAATTGAAGCCAACATAAGAGGCACGATGGAATTCGATGCTGTTACCCCACAATGGCAATCAAAATTCTTTTTCAAAATCAAACTAGGCAAAGAATACACGGAGAATGTAAACAAACTGCCTCACAACAATGAATAATCGCCAATATCTATAAATATTATAAATATTTAGCACTGAGCAATGCATGCCAATATTAATGTTAATGTGGATGGTTTGATTTTTTTGGGATTAATGATAACGCCTTTTACCGTAGTAATCTTTGTAATCTTTAGGTAATAATTTTATTCAGTACTTGAAAAATGTCTCAGAGGAGTGGAAGGGGTGTTTGAAGGGTCCTAAATGGGAGGGTGCATTTAAAACGAATGAAATTATTTTTGGGATCAAAATCCATGTGATAAAATAATAACACTTTTTGTTATGCAATCAATCCATATAAATAACAGTTTTTGTTATTTGGGTGCTCCCCATCCATCGCTCAGAATATCTAACCTCGTTATTCTATTGTTCTGGATTCTATGTTATTAGTATGTTATTGCAATAACAGAGCAATAACAATTTGAGTTATTTTTCGAACAAATCTTTGTTATTGAAATTTGTTATTTTAACAACTAATCCGATCATCCCAATAACGGATTTTGATCTTCTCACAATATCAAAAACTGACCTTCCCAAGTTATTTCCGTCTGCTCGGGCATGGGGAGCACCCAAATAACAAAAACTGTTATTTATATGGATTGATTGCATAACAAAAAGTGTTATTATTTTATCACATGGATTTTGATCCCAAAAATAATTTCATTCGTTTTAAATGCACCCTCCCCATTTAGGACCCTTCAAACACCCCTTCCACTCCTCTGAGACATTTTTCAAGTACTGAATAAAATTATTACCTAAAGATTACAAAGATTACTATGGTAAAAAGGCGTTATCATTAATCCCAAAAAAATCAAACCATCCACATTAACATTAATATTGGCATGCATTGCTCAGTGCTAAATATTTATAATATTTATAGATATTGGCGATTATTCATTGTTGTGAGGCAGTTTGTTTACATTCTCCGTGTATTCTTTGCCTAGTTTGATTTTGAAAAAGAATTTTGATTGCCATTGTGGGGTAACAGCATCGAATTCCATCGTGCCTCTTATGTTGGCTTCAATTTGACATTCAATTTTAGCCCATAGAAAGCGTTTTCAACTGAAATTAAGTGATAATTAGTCAATAGGGAGTTATCAAGCTAGTTTCTATCAAATGTTTTACAAAATGAGTTGTTTAAATAGTAAAAATCAGCAAAGTTGATGGAGTTGAGAGTGTGTACAGCCCTGTTTTAAAAATATAATAAAAAGTGATATAATCACTGAGGCATAATATTAATTAAACATACCTGATAATGGTTGAGCATCCATTTGTCGGCGTTTTCAGGTTTGATTGTTCTTCTACCGTTCAATCAAACAGCATACTTTGACGATCTTGTTCTCCCATCTATAATCGTCATTTCTTCCGGTTTGCGTTTCGCGATTCTGAAAATAAAAATGACACACAAAGTATCAATTTAAAAAGTAAACAGGAAGAGTCTAGTAAATAAATTAAATGTTGAAAACTTTTCCTACTTGTTTTAAAATTCATTGTGAAGTATTGAGTATTTTATTCTTAGAAATTTTAAAAATGCCAGTCTTTAGTTTATTTTGGTTTGAAGCAAAGCTCATATGTTTTTTTAAAATCTGGATGAAATTTTGCTAGAAATTAGTTCATATTATTCATTAACACATACAAAAGCATTTCAAAATATTGCTACATCTCTGAGAAAAAATCTAGATTACTTTTTCAAAACAACAAATGCGCCATGGGTTTCCTATGTACATAGGATCTTTTGAAGCAGTTAGCGAAAAATAATGATTCTCGCTTACATTTTCAAAAGGTTAAAACGTTTTGAAAATGTATTCTAGAATTCAAAGTTTTGAGGTTAAATTAAAAAAGTAAACAATACTTATCTGAACGACGTGTTGCAGTTTTGAATCAGATGCTCCACCGCCCATCTCTGGCCACGTAGACTCAAAACATTCTGGAATGTGACAGCACATGCTGCTGGACAGATGCGTCCCACGAAACCCAGCTGCCCGAAATGCACCGATGTTGCGTCCTCCTCCTCCATAAGGCGCTGTTAAAAAAGTGGAAATTATTGCCAGATCGACAAACATAGATTTGAAACTTAGTTATACTTACCTGCCGGTAGCAAAGATCCTACACCGCGTAACGCACCTGTTTAGCTGCAACAACAACATCATCCGTAATCTCCCAGAGCTTTTAGAAGTTTCGCGGTTGCAGAATTGACTCCGCTTGCTATCCATTATCCATGCTACAGTCAAACCTCTTTTTACGCGACCTCCTTTTACGCGAAATTTTTTTTACGCGGTTTTATTTACGCGAAGAATTCAAAATAACGCGAACTCAATTTACGCGAAAAATTCAAAATAACGCGGTCCGATTCTAAACTGTCGGAAGTCTTAACCATTATGGTCATATCTTCCTGTTCAACGGGGACCACAATCAAGGTTTTACCATCAGTAGCTTCGGTATACTCTACATCATATTGGGATGTTCTGGACAACTAAGAACATCCGGAAGTCACGAATAGAATATCTATCTGTTCAACGGGTGTTTGTACCGGTGTATCCACCATCGATATAGCTTCAGGTAGCTTCAGTGAGCCACGATGGACTCTCTGCGATCTGTTAGAATGTACGAGGTTATCCAGGAACTTCCGGAAGTCATGGCCTGTATATCTACCTAATCAACGGGGGTCTGTATGGCTATATTAACCATCGGTATAGCTTCAGGTAGCTTCAGCGGACCACAATGGACTCTCTGCGATCTGTTAGAATGTACGAGGTCATTCAGGAACTCCCGGAAGTCATGACCTGGATATCTACCTGATCAACGGGAGTCTATATGGCAATATTAACCATTGGTATAGCTTCAGGTAGCTTCAGCGGACCACGATGGACTCTCTGCGATCTGTTAGAATGTATGAGGTCATTCAGGAACTCCCGGAAGTCATGACATGGATATCTACCTGATCAACGGGGGTCTGTATGGCTATATTAACCATCGGTATAGCTTCAGGTAGCTTTAGCGGACCACGATGGACACTCTGCGGCATGTTGGATTGTTTTGGGTCATCCAGGAACTCCCGGAAGTTATGGCCTGGATATCTACCTGATCAACGGGAGTCTATATGGCTATATTAACCATCGGTATAGCTTCAGGTAGCTTCAGCGGACCACGATGGACTCTCTGCGATCTGTTAGAATGTACGAGGTCATCCAGGAACTCCCAGATGTCATGGCCTGGATATCTACCTGATCAACGGGGGTCTGTATGGCTATATTAACCATCGGTATAGCTTCAGGTAGCTTCAGCGGACCACGATGGACTCTCTGCGATCTGTTAGAATGTACGAGGTCATCCAGGAACTCCCAGATGTCATGGCCTGGATATCTACCTGATCAACGGGGGTCTGTATGGCTATATTAACCATCGGTATAGCTTCAGGTAGCTTTAGCGGACCACGATGGACACTCTGCGGCATGTTGGATTGTTTTGGGTCATCCAGGAACTCCCGGAAGTCATGGCCTGGATATCTACCTGATCAACGGGAGTCTATATGGCTATATTAACCATCGGTATAGCTTCAGGTAGCTTCAGCGGACCACGATGGACTCTCTGCGATCTGTTAGAATGTACGAGGTCATCCAGGAACTCCCAGATGTCATGGCCTGGATATCTACCTGATCAACGGGGGTCTGTATGGCTATATTAACCATCGGTATAGCTTCAGGTAGCTTCAGCGGACCACGATGGACTCTCTGCGATCTGTTAGAATGTACGAGGTCATCCAGGAACTCCCAGATGTCATGGCCTGGATATCTACCTGATCAACGGGGGTCTGTATGGCTATATTAACCATCGGTATAGCTTCAGGTAGCTTCAGCGGAACACGACGAACACTCTGCGGCATGTTGGATTGTTTTGGGTCATCCAGGAACTCCCGGATGTCATGGCCTGGATATCTACCGGATCAACGGGGGTCTATATTGGTGAATTAACCATCGATATAGCTTCAGATAGCTTCAGTGGACCACGATGGACATCCTGTGGCATGTTGGATTGTTTTGGGTCATCCAAGAACTCCCGGAAGTTATGGCCTGGATATCTGCTGGATCAACGGGGGTCTATATGGGTGAATTAACCATCGGTTTAGCTTCAGATAGCTTCAGCGGACCACGATGGACACTCTGTGGCATGTTGGATTGTTTTGGGTCATCCAGGAACTCCCGGATGTCATGGCCTGGATATCTACCGGATCAACGGGGGTCTATATGGGTGAATTAACCATCGGTATAGCTTCAGGTACCTTAAGTGGCCCACGATGGACAATTTGTGACATGTTAGATTGTGTAGAGACATCCAGGAACTCGTCCTCAAATACGAATGCTAGTTCTAATGGGACATTTATGCGTTGAGCAGGTAGAAATCCAGGCCATGACTTCCGAGAGTTCCTGGATGACCCAAAACAATCCAACAAGCCACAGAGTGTCCACCGTGGTCGACTGAAGCTACCTGAAGCTATACCGCTGGTTAATATGGCCATACACCCCGTTGAACAGGTAGATATCCAGGCCATGATTCCGGGAGTTTTGGATGACCTCGTACATTCTAACAGATCGCAGAGAGTCCATCGTGGCTCACTGAAGCTACCTGAAGCTATACCGATGGTTAATTCACATATAGACCCCGTTGATCGGTAGATATCCAGGCCATGACATCCGGGAGTTCCTGGATGACCCAAAACAATCCAACATGCCGCAGAGTGTCCATCGTGGTCCACTGAAGCTATCTGAAGCTAAACCGTTAATTCACCCATATAGACTCCCGTTGATCCAGCCAGATAACTTCCGGGAGTTCTTGGATGACCCAAAACAATCAACATGCCACAGGATGTCCATTGTGGTCCACTGAAGCTATCTGAAACTATACCGATAGTTTATTCACCCATATAGACCCCATTGATCCGGTAGATATCCAGGCCATGACATCCGGGAGTTCCTGGATGACCCAAAACAATCAACATGCCGCAGAGTGTTCATCGTGGTCCGCTGAAGCTAAGCTATACCGATGGTTAATATAGCCATACAGACCCCGTTGATCAGGTAGATATCCGGGCCCTGGATGACCTCGTACATTCTAACAGATCGCAGAGAGTCCATCGTGCCTCACTGAAACTACCTGAAGCTATATCGATGGTGGATACACCGGTACAAACACCCGTTGAACAGATAGATATCCTGGCCATGACTTCCGGGAGTTCCTGGATGACCCAAAACAATCGAACATGCAGCAGGATGTCCATCGTGGTCCACTGAAGCTATCTGAAGCTATATCGATGGTTAATTCACCCATATAGACCCCCGTTGATCCGGTAGATATCCAGGCTATGACATCCGGGAGTTCCTGGATGACCCAAAACAATTCAACATGCCGCAGAGTGTTCATCGTGGTCCGCTGAAGCTACCTAGAGCTATACCGATGGTTAATATAGCCATACAGACCCCCGTTGATCAGGTAGACATCCAGGCCATGACTTCCGGGAGTTCCTGGATGACCTCGTACATTCTAACAAATCGCAGAGAGTCCATCGTGGCTCACTGAAGCTACCTGAAGCTATATCGATGGTGGATACACCGGTACAAACACCCGTTGATCAGATATATATCCTGGCCATGACTTCCGGGAGTCCCTGGATGACCCAAAACAATTGAACATGCCACAGGATGTCCATCGTGGTCCACTGAAGCTATCTGAAGCTATATCGATGGTTATCACCCATATAGACCCCCGTTGATCCGGTAGATATCCAGGTCATGACATCCGGGAGTTCCTGGATGACCCAAAACAATCCAACATGCCGCAGAGTGTCCATCGTGGTCCGCTGAAGCTATCTGAAGCTATACCGATGGTTAATTCACCCATACAGATCCCCGTTGATCCGGTAGATATCCTGGCCATGACTTCCGGGAGTTCCTGGATGACCCAAAACAATCGAACATGCCACAAGATGTCCATCGTGGTCCACTGAAGCTATCTGAAGCTATACCGATGGTTAATATGGGCATACAGATCCCCGTTGATCAGGTATATATCCAGGCCATAACTTCCGGGAGTTCTTGGATGACCTAGTACATTCTAACAGATCTCAAGGTAACCATCGTAGGTCACGGAAGCTACCTGCAATTATTACGATGGTGGATACACTGGTACAGACCCTTGTTGAACAGGTAGATAATCAGTTCATTACTTCCGGAAGTTCTTGGATAACCCAGAACATCCCAACATGCTGTAGAATATACAGCGCAGGTCACTGTAGCTATTTGAATAACCCGGAATTACATTATTATTATTAAAAAAATATAATACTTTATAAAACTAAAAAATACTGAAAACTCTTTTTGCGCGAGCAATTCAAAATAGCGCGAACTTTTTTTACGCGAAAAATTCAAAATAACGCGAACTTTTTTTACGCGATTTTTTTTTACGCGAGAACCAAAATTCGCGTAAAAAGAGGTTTGACTGTATCTAGAACTTGGTCCTGCACTTCCACTGTCGCTTCATCGGCTCGAACCAACGGAACTGAACGGAACAAATTGTCCGGACACAAACGAATCGAAAAAAAAACAAACGCGACCGTCCGACCGCGCACAAAAACCAAAACAAAACAAGCTTTTCATCACAAGTGCGGCGAATTTGAACAAAGATGTAAACAAAACACACACACTCACGCGCGACTTGCACGATTTTTCTGTCCGGACTCCGGGCGGACAAACGCGATCGCCCAACGCCCACCACAACAACAACATTTCGCCTTCTTCGATGATGTCGTTTGACGTTTCAACTTTCAAGCTGTGTTGGGGGCGTTCGAAAACAACGTTTGCGCATAAAGTAAAAACGATTGTTTTTAAATTATTATTGGCAGTCGCATAATGAATATTGCGGGTTTCTTAGTTTATGTTTTGTTTTAATTACTAAAATTAAACGAAAATATTTCATAAAAACCGAGAAAATCCAGAGTTTTTTGAATAGGTCCTATAAACATATGGAAAACAAAAGCTTATTGGACCTTTCAAAAAAAATCAAGTCTTTAATTGTACTTTGGAATGTTAAATATTTAATGAAACGTCATTTGGGAAACCACATACGATGGGGGTCATTTTTTTTTGCGTTACGTAACAAAAGAACGTGCCCACTACCGTCGCACCGGCCTTGCTCGCAAAGTCAGCTGTTTGTTTTGATAAATATTCAGAAAAGGTTTTGGCGGTTTTGGTTTTGGTCATCGTTTTGATCAATGACAGCTCAGTTTTTGAGAGCACAGCGGCAGGAGCAACGATTGTTCGCAGTGATTTCGGCGGCCCAGAAGCGTCCGAGCGACGCGCTCGTCGCGGTTCCACAGAGCGATAAAACCCGCACCGATCTGAGGAGTTGCACGACCAAGGAAAAGTAGCTCATCGAAGAGCAACTCGAGCCTGTTTACGCCAATTATGCTGCTGGAGGGTCACGGCGGGAGGAATTTTCCACCGAATTTCATTCGAATGAGCAGTATCTGGTTTCGACAGGATTTGACCGACCGATTTACCTGTGAATCGAGTACAATGCGACAACGTCGGGTTGATGAATGGCCACACGGGTGCCGTGCGAACAAGACGTTCGGACGTGTACGAGGTTCCGGAAGATGCAGGGTCACGCGAACATTATCAACATCTGACAGGATGCGCGGTGGGGATTTACGTTGATCTGTGATTCACTCGTTTGACAGCGATTTCATGCTAACGGCCGTTTGCTTTAGCGACACACCGAAGCAGATCATGTCCGGTAGGATTGGAAACGAGATGAAGATGTGGGACGTCCCAAGCGGGACGTGATTTTCAGATTTCGAGGACGCAAGGCCACGATCACAGGATTGGCAACGGGCGGGTCTTACGTTCTGTCAACTCGATGGACAACACGCTGCAGGGTTCAGACTTCCGGCCGTACGTTTCAATGGCACACTGCATCAAGGTTCTCCTGTTCATCAGCACAACTTTAAGAAGAACCTGCTAAGGTGCGCTAAGGTTGCCACATCCAACGTGACTCTTTCCATAATGAGATAAAGCATAACGTTAACTGTTTTATATTTTGTTTCTCTCCGCGCGTTTTTCTCTTAAACCGTAAGAATCTTTACACCTGAGAGCTCTCAGCCTTACTCATACAAGATTTTTTGATAAACCACACACACCCGACTCGAAGATTTACGCTGTCTTCTGCGTCAGCTCACGCGCCTTTGCCTTCTCGACCTTGGTGATGCGGGCCATTCTCTTGGGCCCAGCAGGTCATCTCCCAAGTGCATGCGGATCATCTCGTACCGGTCGTTGAAGTTGGTTTGCTTTCGAGGTTGGCACGGTCCGATTTGTCGATCTGGGTGAGGGCAATGCAGCGTTCCCAGGCGGGACTTGAACTTGATGATGCGGACGGGATGCCCATCTTGCGGCACAGGGCCGGCCGGTGATGATGACCACGAGCTGGAACTTCTTCTGTCACCAAACCAAGGTGTTGGCACCCTGGCGTAGCTGGTTCATTTCCTGGCGGGCGGGTCTTCCGCCTTGGCCTAGAGGCGCTGGATCTTGACGGTCGGCTTCTCCGGGCGGTACTTCTCGAGCAGCTAAAACAGCTGCAGAGGCACTTCTGCAGCACGCCCAGTGCCGCTAGATGCGGAAGTACGTGGGCCAGCGCACAAACTGGGACTGATTTCGCTTGGGTTGCACATCCTGGCCGATTCCGTAGTTCTTGGTGCGCGGGTTGGCCACCTTCTTGCCGGGGCCCTCTTCTTGGAAGGCTTCTTGTTTATCATTTTCGCAGGCTGCCTGTGAACTTGCGGAGTTAGAAGTTGTGTTTCGTGAAACCGATATGGAACTTCTGCGCCTTGACCACCTGCTACACCTTCCCGTTCTGCTCGCCGTTACCATCCTCCTACAATCAAACGGCGTTCGGTTCCATTTGGGCGGCCGTTGATAACTTTGGATCACCACCAAAACGAACTTATTGCAAATCGCGGGATCGCACGGGTTAAAAAATCCATTTGGCACGGAGCGCTAACCTAAACAAACGATTTTGACAGTTCATCCAAGCAGGCCATGCAGCGGCAGGTGCCGTTCACAAACAACAAAACCACAAAAAATATCGAGCAAGCACACTAAACCCCAGTTGTTTGACACTTTTTAGTTTGAACCATTTTAGTTTGTAAACTAATCCCCGGTCGTTTGACACTTTTTATTTTGTAAACCGTTGGTTTAATAGGTACTTATGTTATATAATTTGTAACAAACACACCCTGAAAACTAAGATAGTAGGAAAACCTGTTGCATTATATAATAAAAGCAAAAAATAATATGTAGGTACTTTCATTTTATCCTTATTTAACACAAAAGGAGACTTCAAATTAAAAAAACATAAGGTTTGATTTTCCTTATTTATTCTACTATCATAAAAAAATGAGTGTGTCCTCGGGTATGAAAAACATAACTAAAACTGTTATTATCGTCTTTTTTCTCATTCCCAATGGAATATCAAACCAATAACAGTTTTTGTTATTATGCAATAAAATGGAAACCCATAACTTAAACTGTTATTATCATCTTATTTCACATTTCCAATGTAATATCTAACCAATAACAATTCTTGTTATTTTAGAATTAAATGGAAAAACATAACTTAAACTGTTATTATTATCTTATTCCACATTTCCAATTGAATATCATCCCAATAACATTTTTTGTTAAAATAACAGAAACTGTTATTATTTTTTCTTCGAAAATTTATTTACAAGAATATTCAATAACAGTTTCTGTTATTTTAACAAAATCTGTTATTGAAATGACATGAATTTTGTTATTACCGTCTGCCCGGGATTAAAAACAAGCCAAACCCGACAAACTTCGTCTTGTCTATTTTTGGTATGTTGACGTTTTGATATTGTTTGCCGAGTGCTTTCTGAAGGTTTGCTAAAATATCCACTCTAGATTAAATTTTCAAAACAACCTATCCTCCATGGGTTTCCTATGAAGGTAGGACCTTTTGAAAATTTAATAAAAACGAGCAGGGGCAAAGCTACGAACATTCGCGCACATAACAAGATTGATGATAAATTTACGCCTACGGTTAGGCAACCACTGCGTTTCTTTTTCGATGTTTTTGCGTTCGTCACTTGAGTATCATTCAGGTTCAATGAGTGATTAATTTGGCTTTTTTTTTGCGTTGATTCATGATTTCGCTTAATTAAATAGAGAGATATTTTTAAAAATTCAAGTAAAGTGAATTATTATTTGAACATTTTATGTTTGTAAAAGAATCATATTATCACAGAAAATCATGTTGGCACTGCTTTGAAACATTTCCATGGTTGTTACAAAATTCAATTTCATTAAAAAATACGTTTCTAATTTAGAGTTAAATATAATTTCTCTTTTTTCTCCCTTTAACAGAACTTCCCTCTTCATCGTAACCAGTCTAGTCTACGCGATGCTGCTGATCGTGGTGTGCGTCGCGTACGTCATCAGTGACGTCACCACGCACCGGCTGCCGGTCATCTACTACGAGGGCTTCTTCACCTACCTGTACGGGGCCAGCATCCTGTTCCTGCTGTACGTGTTCTGCTTCCTGCTGCAAGGTGGGTGTGAAGAATTTTAGCAAGAAATTTGGTTGATTTCAACAAAAAAGGGTTGCTAATTTGGCTAATTATTTTCTCCTTTCCCAATTTCGCAGAAAGCTCTTGTTGCAACGGAAAGCCCAAACCACCCAAAGAGAAGAAGCCAAAGAAGGAGAAGAAACCAAAGAAGGGTGACGCCGAAGCCGGGGCAGCCAAGGACGGAAAGGACGGCAAGGATGCCAAGGACGGGAAAGATGCCGGAAAGGACAAGAGCAAGGGTTCGGAGGACAAATCTAGCAAGGCTTCCGCCAAGGCCAGCCCGTATCAGGTGATTTCGATTGTTTTGAGATGTTTTCGGCATTGAGAAATCATGTATTTAAAGCACAATTAGCAGCATTGTCGTTGTCGTCGTCGTCGTTTTGTCATCAGTTTTTGCTAAATTTTGTTCCATTTTCCTTCTTTTTCAAAATTCATCCGCAACGCAAACAAACACACACAAAAACAAAACACAAAACAATGTTCAACTCCACCGGAAGGAAGTCTATCCGAAGAAGAAGCGCGATCTGCTGCGTGAATCGCAACAGCGAGTTGCCCCCGTAGGTGGTGGTAGTAGTGTGGTCGTTGTTGTTGGCGGAAGTAGTAGTAAAGCTGGTGGCCACGTCAGCCACCGACATCAACCGAAGGTAGTGTCTCCTTCCCCGTTCTTGTTGAACCGCGCGAGCATTGTTTGTTGCCTCCGAGTTGTGTGTCCTCCTTGTGGTGTGATGGTTTCGAGTGTATTCAGTAACTTACAGAATGACGAAAAAAGGTGGTGGCTAATGAAGTTATATTGTCATCATTTTAAATGCCAAATCACTAACAAAATAACATAATAAATATTGTTTAAGAGCGAGTTTTTCACCAATGTGTAACAGGTCGTATCGAGGTGCTCCGATTTTAATGAAATTTTCAGCGTTTGTTTGTTTATACATGAGATGAACTCATGCCAAATATGAGCCCTCTACGACAAAGGGAAGTGGGGTAAAACGGGCTTTGAAGTTTTAGGTCCAAAAAACCTAAAAAATCTTATAATTGCTCGCATTTCCGTAAAACTTCATCAATTCCAACTCTCTTAGATGCATTCGAAAGGTCTTTTGAAGCACTTCAAAATGTGCCATAGACATCCAGGATTGGTTCGACTTTTTCTCTTAGCTTTTGCATAGGGCGTCCAATTTTCCCGGGTTTTGAATTTCCCGGGAAACGGGAGAAATATTTTTGAAATCCCGGGAATTCCCGGGATCCCGGGATTTTTTTTTAAAACAACCATAAAATCTAATTTTTTATTAAATTTGTTATGTTTTTCAAGCTTACTAATATAGAATTAGCTCAATACTGTTAATTTTTGATATTCTATACTTCAATCTAAACAAGAAGAGCGATTTTGAGTTTGTTTGAAAAATATTGAATATTGTTGTTTTTTGTTGTGCTTTGGATTTTTAATGAATCATGATTTTTAATCCAACGTGATTTAAATTATTTCATATTAATCATCTTAAAATTTAGCATTAGCATTAGAATTAGCATTAGCAATAAAGGTCGCACAATTCCGGATGGCTGCACAACGCTTATCTTGCTGTTTAACTGTAATTAAACGTATGATAGCACTAGACTCTCATCCGGTTACAATATTCCAACACGGGAGATACCATGTTTTCCTCTTTAGATGAGCGTGTAATACTATCCAGTAAGATAAGGGGCTCCTGGCCGGTACCTTGCTAACCTCGGGGATTGGAAGGTATGTTAGTAAACATCTATCTAGAATGCGCAGAGATCTCTACGTCACCTAGTGGTATAGATGTTTGTAGGGAGGTTTTGGACTCAATGTTAGTAAATTGAACGTTTGTTTTTTTAACACCACCACCACCACCAAAACCATACCATCACCACAAAAAGCCATGCTAGATTTTAATACAAATACATTACAAAACGAACACAACAATTAAACCATCTTCCTGGCCCTGCTGCCCACACGATACTCGGCACCGCACTATTGATGCCATTATTTAATTATAATGACCAATCACCCCATGCACTCGAACAGCGACACAAAAGAAACGGAAAATCTTCATATTAATCATCTTAAAATCATTAAAAATTTCTATTGTTTTTCATAGGAAATGACTTCTTACGTTTAAAGAAATTCATTGAAACTGTAAACAAAAACAAGAAACGAAAACAAATAAAATGATACCATCCAATGTTAAATTTTAGAAAAGTTTATAATTTCATGTTTTATAAAAAAAAATATTTAAAAAATTATCTTAAAGCCACCACCGCCAACTGAGGGAAATCGGGAATGCAGTCTGAATAGGTTCAGGATATTTTAGAGCAATAAATTAGAAAATCGGTGTACTAATTATTATACTAAATCAGAAAATTATGCAAAAATATTGGGTTAAACAGCTGTCGTAGTTCGTTACTATTGTCCTAATTTGCTCCAGATGCCGATGTTTGATGAAAAATAATTTTTTTTTCAAGTTTAAAATCATCACAAAACGTAAATATTTATAAAATAAATAAAATTTAATGTAAAATATTTAAAGCGTTAAGCATTCTGCAAAATTTTAATAATTTTTCCTTATAAGCCAAATAAATGTTGATATGTGCCGAATACAAATTTGCTAATGCTTTAAAATTCTTTTCGATTACTAAATATTCATTCATCTTTTTCCACAACCAAATCTGAGTTTCCAGACCAAAAAATGATGTATTTTTCAATTTCGGACATTCCCGGGACAAAATATAAAAAAATCCCGGGATTCGGGAATTCCCGGTTTAGGGAAAATCCCGGGATTTTTGTCCCGGGAATTCCCGGGATGGACGCACTACTTTTGCAAATTACTGTCAAAAATTGATTTTTTTAAAACCTTAATATCTTTTTGCAACAGCCTCCAACACCCATACTCCCATAGGTCAAAAGATAGGTAATAACATGGACTATAAGCCTATGGTATTATCTTTTTGGCCAATCGCAGTTTTTCTCATAGTTTTTCGATTTTTCTGGAACAAACATTTTACAACGTTAGTTTTTGCCCTGTAGCGGCACTTTTTGGTCTCAATTTTGTCATATTCGGAATCCTCGGACAATTTCACGTAAGTTAGAAGTATTGGAGTTGTAAATTTGATTGGAAAAATTGCCATTTAGAATGAATTAAAATATTTTTTAACAATTTGTTGGATTAGGGGTAAAACAGGTTTTCGCCTACTTGATACAGCATTTGACGTATTGATCATAGGGTAAATAAGATCTATTTCTTTTTTCAAAAATGTTTTATTTAATTATTTTTTTAATCAAATTTACAACTCCAATGCTACTAACTTACGTGAAATTGTCCAAGGATTCCGAATATGACAAAATTGAGACCGAAAAGTGCCGCTATTGCGGCCTACAGGGCAAAAACTAACGTTGTAAAATGTTTGTTCCAGAAAAATCGAAAAACTATGAGAAAAACTGCGATTGGCCAAAAAGTTAATACCATAGGCTTATAGTCCATGATATTACCTATCTTTTGACCTATGGGAGTATGGGTGTTGGAGGCTGTTGCAAAAAGATATTAAGGTTTTAAAAAAATCAATTTTTGACAGTAATTTGCAAAAGCTAAGAGAAAAAGTCGAACCAATCCTGGATGTCTATGGCACATTTTGAAGTGCTTCAAAAGACCTTTCGAATGCATCTAAGAGAGTTGGAATTGATGAAGTTTTACGGAAATGCGAGCAATTTTAAGATTTTTTAGGTTTTTTGGACCTCAAACTTCAAAGCCCGTTTTACCCCACTTCCCTTTGTCGTAGAGGGCTCATATTTGGCATGAGTTCATCTCATGTATAGACAAACAAACGCGGAAAGTTTCATCCAAATCGGAGCAGCAGTTTTAGGGTTATTTTATATTTTTGTGTGGATTTAGTTACAACAGATTCAGTGTAACATTCATTTCCAAATATGAAGGATTTAGGTGCTTTAAAACGTGTTGTCTCTTTTTAGACTGTAGTCCCGAATCGCATCTGTTGATGGTACCGTAAACTGGGGTGACTTTGATAGGTTTTTCAAATGCCCGTCAAATTAATATCTAAACATTTTTGAGAATTTTGAGTATGTAAGCATTAAGGGATGGTCTATTATCGAACATATATGCAAAAATGTGACTGTTACATTGGATGTATCAAAATTAGTGGCCAAATCAAATTTCTATCAATGTCACCCCGGGCTATCAAAGTCACCCCAGTTTACGGTACTCGAAAAATAATCATATTGAGAAAAAAGAATAAAAAAATTAGGCTGGTTTAAAAAAAAATCTTTCTAAAATCGACTTAATTCAGCCATATTCTGTATGCTTTGTTTGCTTTTTAATCTCATTTTGTTAAAAACTAAAATTTTCTCAAAATACCGTATTTTTCGAAAAATATCAACATTACATAATTTGCAATATGTGTATCAAACGATGCGAAATTGTGTTTGCTTTTCCACTTTTTTACAGTTTTTTTTAAATATTAAAATTTTCACAAAATATCGTATTTTTTCGAAAATGCTCAAATTTTCAAAATTTGCATTGTGGATATCAAACGATGCGACATTTTTTATGTTTTTTCACTTAATTGGAGTTTCTTTTTTGTTAAAAACTCAAATTTTCACAACATACCTTATTTTTTTTAAATACTCAAATTTTGCAAACGAAGTGAAATTTGGTATACATTTTAAATTTTTACTTTTTTTTTTGAAAAATTTTGTACGATCAGTACCTTGCTGGACTCGGTTGTTGGAAACGACCGTCGGCTCAACGACCGACGAAATAGGCGGTGTGCCAGATGCGGGTATAAAAATGTCAAAACCTCTCCCCCCTCACTTCGTCTCGCCATCCAGCTGCGCTTTGTTGACAAACAAACGGAGCCCGCGGTCACATGATGGCGGCATCGAGCCAGAATTAGGGGTGATCATTTGGATAAAAACGAAACTTTTTTCAATGAAAAATAATATTTTTCTGACTGAAAAAAAATTTTGCGAGCATGTTCAAACAATTATTCCTGATGTCGGAGAAGTGATTAAAAATCTAGGTCTATCCACGACCGTTTCTAATGACCGTGAGAAGATGCCAGAAAATCCAGCTACCAGCTAAATCCACAATATTAAAATTTGCACAAAATACCGTTTTTTTCGAGAAATATTTAAATTTTCCAAATTTGCAAAGGAAGCAAAATTTTGAATTCAAAAAGCTTTTTTTTGAAAAATCTTGAAATGGGATGGACCAAATTGACTGAAATTTCGGGTGAAGACTCTCAAGACATATATAAATTTGCATTTTTAAAAAATATAAAAAATCAAAAACTAGTGATTTTTTTGTATGGAAAACTGAAAAATATTTTTATCTTTTTTAAAAAATCTACTTTTTGAAAATAGGCCTTTGTCATGCATACGGGACCAGTTTAACAAGTTTTCACCAAAATTTTGAGCCTATTTGGTCTAAGCAGTGTTGAGATATCGTGGCACCCGTTTTTTGAAACTGCGAACTTCTAATTGCTGTATCTCGGCAATGATTCAACCAAATGTCCTCAAATTTATTTTTTTGATAGTTATAAATGTATGTTTAAAAGCCCTGAAAGCAAAATTAAAAAAAAAGTTTAAGCATGGGCTCAAACCAACCTTTGAGATTTTTGCCGATTCACATGTATGTAACCCCTAAATACCCATATTGCAAATTATGAAATTTGAGTACATTCGAAGAAATACGGTATTTTTTGAACAATTTTGAGTATTTATACTTTGAAAGTTACTTCATTTAAAAAAATCTTGGTGAAAGCATTGAAAATTAAAGTTATCGTGCATTATCGGCGATAAGATTAAATGTCAATATCCAAGGGACCGTCGAGGAAGAGAATCATCAGTTTACAGAACGATGCAAAATGAAGACTAGATTGAAAATATTTTTTTCTTGATACCCAGCTATGGGAGAGATTCATGGCAACGTCCATCAAACAAAAACAAACTAATGTCAAACTCCCTTCAAAGCTTCGTTTCGCCAAGAAAAATGCCTATGCAAGCCATGAAAAAGTGAAATTATTGACAACCGGAAGAGATTTTTAAAGCAATCAGAATCCAAGGGACCGTTGAGGAAGAGATCCTTCAAGCAAGGGAAAATATCGAGGAATGAAGATAATTGACGTATGCAGATTGAAGGGACTAAAGAATTCATCGATAGATGGAGAATTATTGATATCGAGAAGATCAACAGCCAGAGAGTCGACTGTAACAAGCCATGGTCTCAACATGTGCATGAAAAAAGTGTTTTAAAATGCATTTTATACTAGTTCAGTTGTTTTTTGCAATAATTAGTTTTCAAAAAATGTAAAATTTGACAAAAGCAACAAAAAAATCAGCGGAAAACGATACTAAACATCGACAATTTTTTAAAAATCAAGAGATGTTTAAATCAACCCAAACATGCTAAAAAAATTATAATGTGACCGAGCCACGTAGCCCATTGGTAACGCTTCTGCCTCGTATGCGGTAGATCGGGGTTCAAATCCCGGCTCGGACCAACACAACTGGTGATCTTTTCCCTTCTGGAATCGATTGCTTAGTAAAGGGAAGGTAGTGTATCGTCACAAACTGGACCTTATCACGACACCTTAGGGAGGCGACCTATGGAATGTTAACATTAACCTTAACATGTTAACATTAAGTTGAGAATGAAACTGCCACTGAATCCGCTTTGTAAATGCCGGCCCCGATACTCTTCAAGGGTGTTCTTAATGCAGGGGAATGCATTTTAAATTAATTTCAGCTGACTGCACTTAAATTTACATTGAAACATTCAAGTTTTTTGAAACAATTTTTTTTGTCCCCTGATTTTTCTGGTCAACTTTGAAGGGGGGGGGAGACAAAAACTTTAAATACAATATGTACCAGCCTTATCGAAAAAACGAAAACCATAGACCATTATCGTTATTGTTTGACGATAATATCATCGACGATAATTTTATCTTTTAACCATGAAATGTAATGTTTAAGAAACATAAATATTTACTCGACCGATTCTTTCGTGACGGGACAACGTTTGTACGCATATGTTTTCAGTTTTTTGCTGATAACTTTAAAATCGGTGGGAATAGGTACCGTAAACCGGGGTGACTTTGATATGATTGCAATTTGTTTTTTGAATATTTTTCAACAGTATAGGTTTTACTCAAGATTATTATTTTTAAAACATGTACTGGGGCAGGCCACACAAAGGACATGCACTATTTTAGAAAAAAAGTTTTTTCAATAGTGTTTAGAAAAATAGTTACGTTAAAAATTCTTGGTTTTAATTCCGGGGTGACTTTGATAGTCATAGTTTTTGTTGTTAAAATCATATTTAAGATGTTCAAACTTTATGTGTACGTTAATTGTACCATCACTGAAGTTGCTGGTATTGTTTTTAAGAAAAAAAAAATTAATGTTTATATTTAGATATTTAAGTTTATAAGCTTTTTAGCAAAATAAATATAAATTTTAGGTAAAATTGTTAAAAAGTCGGAATTTTGCCTGAAATTTGTAAAAACTAGTTTTGTTTGTAAAATTATCGATTTATATTGCATTTTATACTGAATTCGAAGCACTAATCACAAGTTTTCGCATTTTACATGAAATTTGTTCAACTGAAATTGCCTATAAATTTGGAGATTTTTTTAAATTGTGTTTCAAAAACACATATTATTTATTATTTACAAACTTATTTTACCTTCTCCTAGTGGAAAATTGTCCAAAGAATCCTAAAATGCATTCCGTTTTCCGATTCAAAATCATGTTCATTGAGAAAATCATGACACTTTGAAAAGTTTAAAATAATTACATTCATCAACATTTTCTTAATTACAGTTAACTAACTTTTTAAAGTTTCCAAAATTTTATGAAAAGTTCTTTTTGAGGTTCTTTGAACACTTCTCTATCATAGTCAGAATGATTCTAAACAATTCCGTACGTATTTTAATTATACTCTTCATTTTGCGGAATAACCGCGAACCTATCAAAGTCACCCCGGCTATCAAAGTCTCCCCGTTTTATGGTACCAATATTTATACAAATTTGGAAAGTAAATTAAATTTCCAATAAGATTCACTCCAGCATTTAAAAACACAAAGTTTGAGTCAAGTGAGATACAAATGTAGCGTGACGGGACAACATCGTACAATTGGATCCTTTTGATTTTTATACACAAACTAAACTAAACTTTTTATTTTTTGTGAAGAAGGTTGCTTTGAAAAGAGACTGCTGAAGGGATAAGAATCACTCTCTTTGAATAGTTATTTAGAAAAGAAAATAGATTAGTAAATACAAATTTGCAACATATTACCTAAATATTGCAACATATTACCTAACTATTGCAACATATTACCTAATAGTAGTTTTGCAAGTTTTGCAACGAGTTCCATACAACATTTTTTGCAATTCCAAAAAACACACATTGAGTGGAATTTTATGTCAAATTTTCATGTAGGGGAAGAGGGGGTAATATGCACCCCCGGGGTAAATTGCACCTCCTGCTTTTCTCGGTTTTGGATGAATTTTCCGGGGAAAAAATCATAGAAATTGGAAGCTTAACATTGCTAAACCATGCTAGAAAAATTAGAGCATCGCAGTATAAAAACAGCTCAAGTTATTTGCAAAACTTTAAAATGTTGTGTATTCATCTAATTTTCATTGAATTTTCATTATGGTTTTTGGACGATATAAAAAGCGTTTATTGATATTGTAAGTGTTGAGGTATATAGTTTTTGCCATAATTTTCCTTATTCTGTAGATAGATGAGTCCAAAAACATCAAAAAATGCATTTTTAATTAAATTTCCTGCAAAAAGCGTGGTCGGGGCAGAATGCACCGCTTTGAAGCTCCTTTGTAAAAGCAGCGGTGTCATCTAGTGGTGACTAGTGAAAACTGCTTTTACCCGGTGCATTTTGCCCCATGTTGTGGTGCATTTTGCCCCGTTGTTGTAGTGCATTTTGCCCCAATGTTGCGGTGCATATTGCCCCGCATGGTTGTTTGAAATGAATCAAAAATGTTTTTAGAAATTTGATATTTTCGAACAATTTTGAGGTTTTTTAAGACTTTTTTCACATGGATGACGAAAAATTATAGTTGTTTTAAAACATCGACCAAAATTCTTCCACAGTAATGCTGTAATGGTTGAGAAATCACAGTTTTCCCTTAGGGGGTGCATATTACCCCCTCACCCCTATATTGTCAATAAAACATTTAAATCAAAAAAATGTTGAAAAGTGTTGCTTTTCAAAACAAGTGCTGAAAAGTTCAACTTTTCAGCACCCATTTGAGTGCTGAAAAGTAGAACTTTTCATCATTTTTTTTTGAAAAGTGTTGCTATTTGATTCTGTTATTTTTGGTACAGAAAAGTAGGCTATTTCGTCGTTCAAGAATGAAAGGAAAAGTAAGTAGTTTCACGACGGAATTGCAAAAAAGTTGTTTTTCACTTTTATCGTACAACTTTTAACATGTTTCACAGAACTAAATGTCAAGTCTGATCTAAAATAAGTAAATTTGGTTTATGTTATACAAAAAAATTAAACAAATAAGTATCATTTTGACCCAGATTTCCCCCGCGCAATAAATATAACTTTGAAAACAACATAATTCATTAAATTATGCATTCAATCGCTTTAGAACACTCACAAAGTAAAAAAATAAATTATAGCGCATTTTTTTCGCTCCTCTGATAAAACTGTCAAACCGGTCCACGCCTCTCTCATTTCGTTGAATTTGGCACCATAATAAAAAAAACTGCAACTCGGTTGGAAGAACAAGTTTCACCGGATTTGCTGATCAAACCAGCAGGATACCAGATTTATGCGTCTGCAAAGTTTGTCCCGTGGTTATTATCCTTCCTCCTCGTAAAGCAAACATTGTGATAACTGCGCCGTTGCATTCAAGTTCAATACCACATCGATTGTCATGCTGTCTATGCTGCCCGTTAGTATTATCAGTTACGTAATGAAACGTTGTAATTCAAGGCCCATTTCCGATGCTGTCATAGAATGTTCTGAGGGATTTTTTTAAATGGATTTGATACTAACAAATTAATTCAAATCGTGTTTTAGCATAAGTTTGTGCGTTTACTAACCCCTAACCAAAGGCGATTGTACTTGTTCCACCCAATGTCTTCAAGAGTTCTTCGTTCTCGTTCTTCGAGAGTGTTGTGTGTTTGCGTTTATTTGGCTATAAATCGTATTATTTGCTCGTTTTGGAAAATCAATTTGGCTTGCCTGATTCTGATCCTCGCGATTTTGATTTCTTGGTGTAGACGTTTTGGATCCGCTGTTTCAGTACACCCACACACACACACCTAACACAACCACAGACTCAGAGTAGAAACTAACCGATTCTGGGGCGTTGGTTTTGGTTGATTAACCGTTTTTCTTTTCAAGCTTGGGCGTTTCGGTTTTCACCTTTGTGTCAATTAGGTATAACTTGTTTTATTGTTCTGCATTTTTCTGGTTGATTCGATTCGGTTATTTTTTATTTTTTTTTTATTCGCTTGATGTGGCTTGAACTTCACGCCGAATTTTTCTCTCGGTCAATTACGGGACAGTCAAAGAACGAAAATCTTTATTAACGCCACCTTAGTCCGCTTCACAGGCCGTCGTAGAGCCGACCCCGGATCCGGAAGTTGCCCTCTCGCCGCGATGCAAGCGCAAGACGACCACCGACCCCGTCCACGGAAGCTTCTTCCTGCGCGTGGGTGCCATCGGTAAGTCTGCTGGGTGTGGATTATTGTTTATTATCTAACAATGTTCTTTGGCAAACTGGTCATGTCTGTTACATAACCACCTGTATCCAGGTTTTTAAGCGAAGATGGCGCTCGAATGTTGAACGTCCGAAATGTCAAAATCGCGCAGTAGCACCAACATTAGAAAAAAATGCGTAATGTTGGTACCGCTGCACAGGGCCGTATCTAAGGGGGGTGTTATGGGTGTTCAACACCCCCCATGGAAAAAATGGCTTACACCCCTAACGTCCCAAAAAAAACACGGCCCGAAGGGCCGCCATTTTTTTTGATCATCCACATCTAGACTCTAGATACGCCCTCATGGAAAATTATAGACATTAAAAAAAAGTGATGTGGATGGATGAAGCCTTCTACATAACTAACACTTAAAGAAAAACATCACTATCACTAGATACGCCATCATAAACATGTTTAAAAAGGACTTTGATCGCTAATTCCCATAGAAAAACTCAACTTTCACTAGATACGCCCTCATAAAAATATTTAAAAAAAACTTTGATCGTTGAAGCCAATAAAAAAACTCAACTCTTACTAAACACGCCCTCATAAAAATATTAAAAGAACGACATTGATCGTTGACGCCAAGAAAAAAAACTCAACTCTCTTTAAATACGCCCTCATAAAAATATTTAAAAAAAACTTTGATCGTTGAAGCCAAGAAAATAACTCAACTCTTACTAAATACGCCCTCATAAAAATATTTAAAAAACGACATTGATCGTTAACGCTAAGCAAAAAAAATTCAACTCTCACTAAATACGCCCTCATAAAAATATTAAAAAAACACTTTGATCGCTGACGCCAAGAAAAAAAAATCAGCTCTTTCTAAATACGCCCTCATAAAAATATTTAAAAGAAACTTTGATCGTTGAAGCCAATAAAAAAAACTCAGCTCTCACTAAATACGCCCTCATAAACATATTTAAAAAACGACATTGATCGCTGACGCCAAGAAAAAAAACTCAACTCTCACTAAATACGTCCTCATAAAAAATATTTTTAAAAAACTTTGATCGTTGAAGCCAAGAAAATAAGTCAACTCTCACTAAATACGCCCTCATAAAAATATTTAAAAAACGACATTGATCGTTGACGCCAAGAAAAAAACTCAACTCTTACTAAATACGCCGTCATAAAAATATTTAAAAAACGATATTGATCGCTGACGCCAAGAAAAAAAAATCAACTCTCACTAAATACGCCCTCATAAAAATATTTAAAAAACGACATTGATCGTTGACGCCAAACAAAAAAATTCAACTCTCACTAAATACGCCCTCATAAAAATATTACAAAAAAACTTTGATCGCTGACGCCAAGAAAAAAAATCAGCTCTTTCTAAATACGCCCTCATAAAAATATTTAAAAGAAACTTTGATCGTTGAAGCCAATAAAAAAACTCAACTCTCACTAAATACGCCCTCATAAAAAATATTTAAAAAAAAAAACTTTGATCGTTGAAGCCAAGAAAATAACTCAACTCTCACTAAATACGCCCTCATAAAAATATTACAAAAAAACTTTGATCGCTGACGCAGAGAAAAAAAATTCAGCTCTTACTAAATACGCCCTCATAAAAATATTTAAAAAAAACTTTGATCGTTGAAGCCAATAAAAAAACTCAACTCTTACTAAATAAGCCCTCATAAAAATATTTAAAAAACGATATTGATCGCTGACGCCAAGAAAAAAAACTCAACTCTCACTAAATACGCCCTCATAAAAATATTTAAAAAAATACTTTGATCGCTGACGCCAAGAAAAAACTCAGCTCTTACTAAATACGCCTTCATAAAAAACTTTGAACGCTGACGCCCAAATCAAAAATCAACTCTTAATAAACAAACCCTCATAGAATAATTTTGAAAAACTATTATCGTTGACGCCCAGAGAATAACTAAACTCTAACTAGAAACACCCTTATCAAAAATTATTGAAAAAAAACTTAGATAGTTAACGCCAAGAGAAAATTTCAATTCTCAATTCAAATTCAGCAAAATCGATTTCGAGTGGTGTGCCGCGTAAAATGCCCCTAAGCCTTTGTATGGGCAGCTTCGAAGTTTCTATGGAAACCTGTACGGACGAATCAATCAATTTATTTTTAAAAAAAAGCTAAAATGCTGGTAAATTAGGTTTGAGAACGTTCTATTGGTGTTCAAAATTAGGGGCATTTAGCCTCAACTGTAAACGAAAATCAACAAATTCGAAATCGAATTTTTCATATTATGCTCGAATTTAGTGGGGCTATTGATCTATTAAAACACGGCACCGCCCCCAAAGTTTTGCGATTTTCGTCAATTTTCCAAAAAAACCTCTTTTTTTATTGAGCATGTCTTTGAAACAAAATTTAATAGAGCAAAACTCGACTGTTATTATTAAAAGAAGTTGGACGCTGAATTGCGTCCCGCCCATGTGGATCAATCGGATCGCGCACTGAACTCACAATCCAGAGGTTGCATGTTCGAATCCTGCGGCGGGCGCTCTAAAATTCTAAGTGTACATATGGGAATCCGGCGCCGTCGCTCCGTGCCGTACTCAAACACTTAGGAGCCCAGGGCGGCGAAGTTCTTGTAGTTAAAAGGAAGACACTAGTGGTTGGTACTAGCAATGGTGGCCGACAGCTTCGTTGGACGCTGAATTGAATGATGTCAACAGATCTTCGATTGGTGCATTGAGCATTTTAAGCAATTGAAAACTTTTTCAAGCATTTTTTTCAACTTACATGTGATTTAATTTCAAATGATTTAGATGTTTTTTGGATTGATATGTAAATAAACCCATCGACTTTTAGCGACTTTTCTGAAGAATTATCATTTATAATTAAAACAATCTTCAAAATAAAAAGATGCATTAAACTCCTCGACGAAATATTTCAATAAACCTCGAAAAGTTTTGAGAATAAACCTTTTCATGGTGCCAAATATCACCTGCGATTTTTATTTTAACTTAGGCCGTTGTTTTTTGAAGTTTATGTCCCTCGACTCTGACAAAAGTCAAGGGGAGCAAAAAAATAAAAAAGTTAAAAAAAATGAAATTACAGGCCACAGTTTTAACATGTTCAATACACCTGTCCAGTCGTTTTGCAATCATAAGTTTCCAAAATTTAATATTATTAAAAAAAATTGCGAGAAAAATGTTATAAATAACACTGATACAAATCTTGTAAGCATATCCGGTAACTCTATGTTTATGAATTCGTAAATTTGTATTTTTTTTTCAAAATCGTCAAAATTTTTCTCGAACTCGATGTAAATGTAACTCGATGTTGTCTTCGGCAAACTTGTTCCTTAAAATACGAACAATAACCTTATAACGTTTTTGAAAAATAAAAAAAAATCCATAAAACGGTAATAACCAAATTGTGTTGATTTCCTCTAAAAATTGATTTTGTTTCGGGGGTTCAATCTGTGAACACAGAAAAAAAATCAATTCCCGAAATCGTGAAAATTGTTCATGAATGTGAGAACCACGAAGAAATATATTCATGTTAGTAGTGTAAATGCACCAAACTCATGAATAAATTCCTCCGCGGTTCTAACATTCTTGAACAGAATTCACGATTAAGGGAATTGTATTTTGTCTGTGTACTACAGCTGAATATAGTCATTTGTATTTATTTTTTTGTGCATCCCTCCCTGAAAAAAATGGGGGCAAAACAAATTATTGATGAAAAAAATTAACTTTTGGAATCATGTACAATAGATTGTAAATTATTTAGGATTTAATATCGTTAAGTTTTATAATTTCAATCATATAGAGCATTCAGAAATTTACAAAAAAGAATTTAGGGATCGCAGAAATTAAAATATATAATGAGTTTATTGATGTTGTTTGCGCATGCAAAAGGTTCAGATTGTAGATTTGTATCAGTTCAGTTAGATCTAGTACTACAGAATAATTCTAAGCATCTTTAAATGAGTTCTTGGCATTGTTATAGAATTTCCCGCTAGAACTACCAGCTTTGGTCACAAGAATCTACTCTAGAAGTGGCAATTGCTCCGCGAGACACAGTACAGAACAGATCAGACAGAACAGAACCGTCCTGTTCTGAAATACAGCTCAAGATGTAGAAAGATACAGTTTTCTCATCTAATTACCGTCTAGTACAGTTCAATAAACCGACAGAAACCAAGAGCAATAAAGTTTTGATTACAAATAACTGTGCACTAGCTAACCCGCGAGCTTCAGTTCTGTCCAGATCCGATTATGCCACGAACCAAGCACCAGACGCTCTTATGTGCGTTAACAGATGTTTAGATTATTTTTTAACATTACTGTTACAATATAGAAAGCAAATATCACGTTTTGGCAAAAAATGTTTGAATTTTAGCCAAGGGACAAAAACTTTAAATTATTTTTTTACTAGCCATAACCAATTCCACCACAATTCATCATTTTGTATCAAAAATCAGCGCCCAAGGAAGGTTTGTCAACTGCGTTAACATATGGCACTGAAATAAACGCCTATGTTGACTGTATACGCCCTTCCTACCACACACATACACCCCTAACGCCCTATTGGGGAAAACACCCCCCATTGAAGAATCCTGGATACGGGCCTGCCGCTGCATGATTTTGACATTTCGAGCGTTCGTCATTCGAACGCCATTTTTGCTTAAAAAGCTGGATATTTTGACATTGAAAATCGAACCAACAAACAAGCAAATCAAATTGTAGTAAAACAAAATGATTATTTTATCATCATCACTCACAGCCTTCGGCCTCGGCACTATGATCTACACCGGGCTCGAGTTTGGCTCCTTCTTTGAGATCCCGTTCACCTCGCCCTGTCACCAGATCCTGCGCGGCGTCAACCCGTTGCTCCAGATGATCTTCACCTTCATGCAGATGTACTTTATCTTCATGAATGCCAGGGTGAGTTTCGATTAGAAACGTTTAGAAATTAGGTTATGGTACTGATTTTTTGGGGGTGATTCGTTGCAGCTCAACATCCACCGGTTCAAGGTGCTGGCCCGATTCGGCCTGATGCACATCGTGGCCACGAACGTGTGTGTCTGGATCCGTACGCTGGTGCTGGAATCGCTGAAGGAGATCACCGCCCACCATCAGAACCGGGTGACCTCGGAGCCGGAGGACAATCCTATCTTGGAGAATCTGAGACAGCACACGCTGCGGAACGCAGGAATGGTCATGGGAACAGAGTTGGGACCGCGCGAAGATACCGAGTGGGAGCCGATCAGTGTGAACTTGAACGCGCACGAAGATTTGTCCCAGGAGAGCAGCGGCGTGCTTTCGAAGATCATCCAGAACACGGTGCAAACCATTACGGATGCTACGAGCACGACTACGCGAGTTAGCTCGACGAGTTCGTCGACAACTCCAAGCACGACTACGACCACGACGGCTTCGGCCATCACCAGCACCATAACTTCGACGGCCTCCAACCTATTCGACCGCATCCGTGACATTGTCGTAGCCGAAACAACCTCCACCGAGTCCAGCTCGGAAGCTGCCCACCTGGACTCGACAACCGCTTCGACCACGACCACCACCGCCGGAGGATCCTTCCTGGACCAGTTCGTTGACCACGTGGACTACATGCAGCAGCGCAACAACAGCCTGGATCAGACGTACGAATCGCTGGAGTCACTGTTTCCGCAGGCCTTCATCGCGACCTCCACCGCCATATCGACCGCCAACGGCACCGTAGTCAGCTGTGGCCGCGTCAACATCATGGGAACCATCGTGCAGGACTCGGCCCCGTATCTGTACCCGTTCATCATCGAGTACTCGCTGATCGGTGCCGCCGTGATCTACGTCATGTGGAAGCACATTGGACGATACCCCAAGTGAGACCGACTCCACGCCCAGCTGAAGTTTTACCAAGATCTAACCGTTTCCCATTTTTTAAAGGTTCACCAGCGAGGAAGATCTGGAGCACCGACTGGAGGTCATGCTGTCGCGCCGCGCCGTCGTAATGGCCCAGCAGGCTCGCACCGGACGGGTGGACTGCGTTGGAGCGTCCAAGGGACTGTTCTTCGGACTGTTGCTGCTGGTCGGTTCGTTGATCTGTCTGATTTTGTTCTTTGTGCTGGTTAGACATCCGCAGCTGTCGCTGCTGGCGATCTACCTGGCCGACGCTTCGCACTGCATCCTGATGGTGCTGGCCGTGTTTGCGATCATCATTGGCTTTATTCGGTGAGTAGAATTTTCGCAGCCTAAATTTTCACAGAATTTAAGTTTTTGGTCGTTAACACAGATGCTTTTCAATGAAGAAACAGCTTGTCTTATTTCACACAAATCAACCACAAAACTGATTTGACAATCTTCATTTTCTCTCTTTCGAAAGCTGACCACTTCTCAATGTTTTCTCGCTCTTTGTTCTCCCTCGCTCTCAATGCGCAATCTGTCAAGTTAGCTAACAAGGCAATACTTCTAAAGGTGCGCACTTTTTCTTGCGCTCTGATTCTCTATAAATTATTCACATTCTCACCAAAATAAAATGGTTAAGAAAATGTCTGTGGACTAAATCTTTATTTCCCTTGTCTCCCCACCCCAGCGTCCAAAACCTCAAGTTCCGCTGCGAGGAGCAGAGCAACCTGAACGACATCCTGCTGCGCATCTCCGCCTTCGGTCTGTTCATCTACTCCACGTTCAGCGTGATCGCCGGCTCACTCAACGCCATGGAGAGCGAACCGAACCTGCTCGTCATGGTCACCGGAATCGTCGCCGTCGTCCAGGTCATCATCCAGCTGTTGTTCATCGCGGACGTTTCGCGCCGCCGCGTCCACCTGCCCGAGCACGACCGCATCAAGCCGGGCCGCCAGATCGTCACATTCCTGCTGATTTGCAACGTTTCCATGTTTGCGATCTACACCTTTGAGGCGCAAAAGGTGACCTCCAATCCGGTGAGTGCTCGGTCACGAGGGCCGTTGAGGTTATGTGAGGAAGCAGCGTTTGACACTAAATTTCTCTTCAGGTTCAACTCGAGTTCTACGGCTTCCTGGCCTGGTCGCTGATCCAGCGCGTCACCCTGCCGCTGTGCATCTTCCACCGCTTCCACAGCGCGGTCACGCTAGCCGAGATCTGGAAGTCCACCTACAAGGCGCGTCTGGAATAAGTGGCCGAAGAGCCGAAGATCCGAGCCGACGGCGACGATGGTGAAGATACGCACACGCATCCATCACCGGCACCACCACCATAAGAACCAGAACACAAGACAACAGTCACGATTGCACTCACACATTCATAAAAGTAAATGCGATAAGCAAAACGTGCTCACGAGCGGAAACGATGACGTAAGCAGCGAGCGAGCGAGCGAGAGAGAGTGCGCGCGCTCTCTGAGCTGCGCTCACCAATGCCAGTAAACGTTGGAGAAGTTGGAGAGTTTTTGGTCTACTCTCTATCTCTTGGAATCTCTTTTTTTCACATGACAAGACGGTTCTTCTCTCGTTTTTGGAAAGGAATAAGATTTTTTGCAGGTCTTACAGATTTCAAATAAAACAATGTAAATGGGCTAAAGTCGAAGTGTAAACAAACAGTATGTCTTTCTTACGTCAATGAATGTTTGCATTATAAAAGAGCAGTACAGACTTTACATCTTTGAAACTTTTTGATTGTTTCTCGCAGTTTTTTCAACTGTCACTTGTACTCAATTTTGAGTTCAGTTTGGTGAAAAATGCGATTTCAAAATGTAAACAAATAACTATCTAGTAATCGAGTCTTCAAAAGTTAAGTCCGTTTTTTAAGAAATATTTACATTAAAATGATGGATTCAAAATTTACTAAAACATTCAAAGTATGTTTACATGGCAGCTGAACGTTTGTTTGCATCAGATTTCCTATTTCTTTCTAGGAAAAGTGATTTGTTAGGCGATTTCAAGCTGGTTATTTTATACTGTCCGCTCGATATGTCAAACATCATACTTCGCAGGGGTGTGACAGCTCGAGCTCGATCATTGTTTGCATCAGGACAGGAGGAGAAGGTCATCATTTTTGGGTTGAATTATATTTTTTTCATTGGGCCTAGAAAGCCTTATTGACGGCGTACGGCACTTCACCTAAATTCTCTACCAAAAATCGCGGAGGGAATGTACTGACTGTCACTTCAAAGAGGCAAGAGAGAACTCTCTCCTAAGTTTTTCTCTTTCAATAAATACTCAATGAAACTCTTCTGAAGTAGATTCTTTCGCGGCTGATCGCGAGAAAAATCTTCTAATGAGAATGAGAGATGTCTGCGTCAACGTACGAAGAGAGAGAACAAAAGAGAGAGATCGCGCGCTCAAAAAGGCATCCAAAACAAATATCACAGTAGTAGTGAGTGCGCGTGCAAACACACCTTCTCTTTGTATGGGTTCGATCGGTTTTAACGTTTCTGGTGCAGCAGCAGTGCGGCCAGATATGCTCATTTTTTTCGGATTCAGTAAATGTGAGGCATTTTTTGTACACATTTTTCGAGTCTTAAGTTTCCGGAACGTCTCTATAATCAATCTCGAGTAAAACAACAAACAAATAGTAGTGAAAATATTTATATTGAAACCGAAGAGTGTATCACACAAAGTCATAAACACAGTCAAACAGCGTACTTAAATTATTTATTTATTAACTTAAGCACGATGTGAGCCGTTTTTGCGATGAGTTCTTTTTATATATATCATGTGAACATAAATGAGAGATCCCGTAGCAACTAACCAGCAAGAGGAAGGAGAAAAAACTAAGTATAAATCGTACTTTCATCACGTTGTAATAGTGTATCGTAAACATACCAAACTAAACACAAGTAAAGAATCCCTTAAGAAAGTAAAAGAAATGAATCGTATATTGGTAGTTATAAAATTTGAAAATTTTACTCAGAATATTAAAAATGCATACAAAAAAACTCACCCACAACTTCACCCATTAGGAAAAGTTGAATAACAAAAAAAAAAAAACACGCGGAAAAGTGGCAATAAAAAGAGTCAGAATTTTGACGGTTTGCGGTGGCCAAATGGGTGAATCTTGTTCAAATCTATGTGTAGTTGTTAGATTAGTAACATGTCACATATTTAAGTCATAACACAATCTCAAGCGGCATCAGCAGCATCCCATAATTGAAAATAGTAAAACGATTTTTCGCAGTTTGAGAACCACCCTTACCCAAACACACACACTTACACATTAATAGAAATCAAGAGGAAACAGAAAACAATGAGGCAACGATAACTGGTAGTAAAAAAAAAGTGGAAGAAAACAACATTAATAAAACACAATGACAAGGCAGTTTTTTTTATTGAGATATGTAAGTAAAATTTGCCCACCATATTTACAATACAAATTAAAACGTAAAGGAGAAATAATTAAAATGTCAAATTTTTCAAAATTGTTAAAGTTTATTGAATACAAAGGTAATGCTTGGCACTTCTGTTCGCTGAAGTGTCATCGTAAACAAACAAACACACAAAAACATTGAAACTTTCTTCTCAAAACGTCATCTTTTACGTTCTTAGTTAGTCCTGTGCTGTGATATTTTAGTTGAACCATTATTTCTCTACACTAACTAAATAAGGCCAAAATCTCCCTCATTTCACGTCACAGTGCACGTTCATCAGTCAAACTCTACCCTCCTTTCACCAATACACATTCGTTCGAAAGGAAACAAAAACACATTTATACACCCACACACACACTTACACACTTATGATGGACCAGACTCTAGTTTCGATACTCTTTCGCGCGTTGATTTACACAAGTAAAATTAGTAACGGAAGCGTTTAAACAAACTCAAACCGATAAAGAAACAACACTTTTATTGAGGAAACCTTTTTAAAATGTAACTTTTTAGATGAAAACAAAAAAGAAACGAACGAGGACGACGAGTTCAGAAGGCCAAAAGTATATATATATTCTGTCGAAGTAAATTAAAGAGGAAATCTGCAGAAAGAAAGCAAAAAATATCATTCCATCAGCTCAAACCAGTAGTGAAAGAAACACGTGAGAAACGAAATAAAAAAAAACTATTGATTGGTCAATACTTGTAGCCAAGAATTTACGAAACAAAAAAGAAACCCCGTATTGAGAATAATCCTCCCTGAAACTGAAAGACCCACACTCTCAAAATTTGATGTTTAGCTCTTTTAGCGTGTCTACGACAACCAAAACAAAATCAGAAGAATACCACCAATACCAACAGAGAGCTAGAAGAGCCGTCAATTCTCAGTAGTGTCGTAATGAGTAGCGCCAGACCGCCTTTGACGCACTCTCTCGCGGAGCTAAGAGCTAAGCAAGTAGCTAAAACAAAACCAGTAGAAATGACCTTTTCTCCAGAGTAAAACCCGAAACAGAACGCAAGCAAAAAGAGGAAAGAGCGTGAGCCCGTAAAACACTGCCGATATTTACAACCACATCCAAAAATCTCACACTAGACCACTCACACTCACAAAACAGACGCAGCGAAAGACACCGCGCGAAGCGAGAGAGCGGAGAGAACAATAGAGAGAGAGAGCGAAATCGAAGCAGGCGCGCGCAAAGCGCGTTTGATGAGGTGAGAGCGCGCGGGTTGCTACGCAACGGGCATCAAACTTGTTTGTGTATTTGTTGTTGCGACGAAACGACGAAGCGATGGAAACTAATAATCAAAATTAAATGAACGCAAAGAAATGTTTGAGGAAAAATTAATAACGACACATGTTTAAACGTGAAATGTCTAACTAGAAAGAAAGAGAAAAAGAAACCTACTAACACACAAACACATCTAACACATAGAAGGAAACCCAATCGCGGTAACAATTTGTTGGTTAAGGTGAAAATAAGTTTTTCTACTCGTTTTAAGCTCTATTTTTATACGAATGCGAACGAAACTCTGAACAAAACAAAGAATGAAACAAGTGAGAGAAACCGAGTCAATAATCGTGGCGAAAAAAAGAAATGTTGCATTTTGTCGATTCCGTTTTGTACAAGAAATACTAAAAAGAAAACAAGTTAATGAAAACAAAAAATACTAACGCAAAAAAAAAAAATAACGTTTGAATTGTGTACCTAAAACGATATGTTTCGAAAACCCCTGAGTTGATTGACACTTGACAAGAGAGATAAACAAACAAAAATCTGACAGAGTTTGACACCATAGCGAGAGTTTGAAGTTTGAAGAAAAAGGTTGTTTGCCGAACCCCCTTTACAGAGAACAAAAACAATAGAGTGTGACACAGCTACCCAATTACACGAATGCATACACAAAACAGAAATATAGCAAATAAACCCGGAAAAAAAACACAATGGCAGAAGCATTGTTGGGCGAACATTTGAGGGGGAAACAAAAGAAAACAACAATGACCATGAAAAACACACACAGACACAAACAGTGACAGTGAAATAAAGAAAGAATAAAATAAATATTAAATAAAGTCGGGAAGGGAAAGCAAGCGAAGATGAAGCATATTTGTAATGGAATGAAAATTATAAAACAAAACGATTGATTATGTCTCAACTTAATTGTACAAACACTCAAACACAGAAAACCAGCAGATGAAAAGGAAAAGGTCATTAACAAAATAAAGAGAAAAATGGAATAAACCTGGTTGTTTTATTTACCATTTGTTTCTTCAATTTTGACATTTAGCCCCCCCCAATAATACAAATTAATTTGAAAACTGAAATACAATCCGCAAATTTCAAACACACGTGTCAAAACCAACGGAAGCAAAAAATCACAGCGCAGAAAACTCTTCTAAAAAAACGAAGTTGACTTTATAGCTGTCGGCCACCATTGCACACCTTTTTATCTACAAGGACTTCGCCGCCCTGGGCTCCTAAGTGTATGAAAGTATGGCACGGAGCGACGGTGCCGAATACCAATATTTACACAAAGAATTTTAGAGCGCCCGCCGCGATATTCGAACCGGCGACCTCTGAATTGTGAGTCCAGTGCGCGGTCCGATTGATCCACACGGGCGGGACAGAAAACTCTTCTGCCGTCTGCCGTCATGCCGTCAATGCAAGCAAGTCGGCCAAACAAGCAAAAACAACAACAGCTACAACATAAAAGTATGTGTTTGTTTGTTATGACGACTTTGCCCAATTTCGATGTTAATGCTACACTTGAAACTAGAGCCCTGATGCAAATCGCAACTCATCAAGCCTGAGCAAGTCGACGCCGTCGTGCTATCTTGTCGCACCCGCCATTTCAACGTTCCGAGAAAAACGCGTTTTAATGTTTGACCTCAATTAACAAAAGCGAGAGCACGCAATGTAAACAATAACAAACACGTTTTGTGTGGTTGATCATTCTGTGCATTGTCCTGAAGTTTGGTTAAATTTGGTTGCCAGAGTCCCGAATAATTCCGCTCGGGCATGTACTTGTGTCAAACGCGTTTTGAACTGGAATCCCTTTGGTCAATTGTCGCATTTACATCCATTTTCAGGCTGTGTCAAGATAGCCCAACAAGATTGAACTTCTTTCATATGAAAAGTGTCAAAAATGCACTGAGTTTTTTCGGTTTTTATGGAATATCTCTGGATTGAAATCAAAAAGGCTGCACAAAATGGCGTTACTAACTCAATTTGGCCCAAAATCGACATACGACAAGTTAGCACGACAGCGACGAAGTGCAGAATGGATGCAAAAGCGAATCGCAAACAAAAACAATTGAAAATGCGAAAAAGTTGCAAGTTGCGCGCTCGCCCACAAACACGTGCTGTGAAAACAGCAATTAAGTGCTAAAGATAGCGATCGATCAACGACTGAACTGCTGAGTTGGGTACAAAAAGGTCTATGAAAAGAGCCAATATGGGGGTAATTTAATCCGATAGAAAAATTTATAATAAAACATTTGAAATCCCGAGCAGACGGAAAAAACTTGGGAATAACATTTTTTGATATTTGAAAATACTAGGCCAATAACATTTTATGTTATTTATAACAAGATTTGTTATTCGTCGTTATGATTTTTTTGTTATTGGATTCCCGGGCAGAAAGTTACATCTTCCTGAAAACTTGTCATGTTCGCAAAAACACAAACATGTCAAGTACCTGTTAACTTCCAGTTAAGAGTTAATCAAACATAAACGCGAACATAATTTACTCTACGCATATCAAAAATTATCAACTTAAGTTCGTGTTGGAAACTTCAAATTATCATGCTATGGTGCGGAAAAATATCATCCATAAACATAAAATTATCCCGACCAGTTCATTTTTTTCCTGGAAAAATGGGGCGAAAAATATCATACAAAAACATAAAAGTTTCATAACAAGTTGTGATGTTTCCAGATATTTTCTGTAATAATTTAGTTGCTTTAGAAAGCGTAATACACAGTAAGAAAATATAAGTTTCATATAGACTGTTTTTCAATTGTATTTCAATAAAACAAATTAATTTAATGATATAATGTGATTTTCTAGTAATATTTATTTTTATTGAATAAGCCTAAAATTAAAAACTCTAGCAAACAAACTGCTGGAAGACTAAACATAATGACAATCCAATTTGTTTTAAATATTTGTATACAGTCATCCCTCATATTCGGAACAGTTTACAGATCGGCCAATGTTCAAAAAATCATAGAAAATCGATAATTGAACATAATGATTCGCTTTTACCTTCATTTGAAAGCTGTTTTTGCGATCTTTCGAATGCTGTATTGAACAACTGCAAATTTAACATTTTATATCAAGTTTTGAAGAAAAACTTTGACCCTTGAAATCCACAAATTCGGAACACTTTTTTTTACGATGTAAACAGTCTTTTTATCGCTCCTGGGGTACATATTTAAAAAAGTTGACTTCACATTCTGAAACCAATAAAACTCATGCTTAGTAATGTTTTATGAATGGTCTGCTAACTTTTTTGTGAAAATATCAGTTAAATTCAGGTGTTCCACAATTGTGGGAGGCACAATAACATCCACAATTATGGAACAGGCAATTTGGAAGCAGAGTTTTGCTCCCTGAATAAAATGGTCTCGAAATGCAGTTTTTGTTTAAAAGTTCTACTTATAAATGAAATAGCAAAAGAATGTCCAAATAAAGATCCTAAAAATAGTAGGGTACACAGAAAAGATGCATTTGGCATGCTTTTGACAAATTATCACAAAGTGTTGAATTTGTGGGTGTTCAGAATATGTGGGATGACTGTATTATTTGCCGTATAATTCGAATTAATTCAAAGTTTAGTGAATAAGTAAGGCTGGTACAAATTTTATTTAAAGTTTTTGTCACTTCTCCCTTCAAAGTTTTCCCGAAAAATCAGGGCAGCAAAATTATCCAAAGTGCATACTACTAACAATATTAAAACAAATCAAACTTTTGTAGAGCCAAGTCGAAAAAGCTTCGAAAAACTGTACAATTGAACTAAACAAATCAATAATGCACTAATTATTTGCATTAGCCGCTGAAAATTTTCCTGAAATTCTAGCAAACCTATTTGAAAGTGTAGAAATTTGTAAATATTGTCAAGGCGGAAGCGTTACAACTGGGCAACGTGGCTCAGTCTTTTACAAACATTTAAATTTATAAATTCCCAAACAAAAGAAAATAAACAAAAATTTGGTCTTTAAAGGAAAGAATCAAAAAAATATGTGCAATCCTTATCAATAAATAATTTATTTTCAGAATTTTATATCAATCTGTCAAAAGTCAATAATGTGTATTCAAATCAGCATAAATAACAGAATGAAAAACTGAACTTTTCTAAACAAACATTGAAATGTTTGAAAGAATTTCTAAACTGAAGTGATAGGTTCACTTTGAAATAATAATTCTCGTACATACCTTGTTAATCCTCATCAATCCATCCAGAAGCATATGATTGCAGCACAATCCATTTTTGCAGCTGATTGGTCAAAGTAAACAAAATTCTAGAAGCCGAATGTCCAGAAAATGCCCGTTAGTAGATCTGTAAAAGAAAAATAAAACACAAAGCATCAATTCTCAAACAAAATTTATGGAATAGTTAAAAATTCAATAGTAAACAAAGAAAAGAAAACAAGCAATACTTATCTGAGTTTTAAAACCGTCGAAAAATATTTGTCGGCTTGACTAGTAGAAACAACATCTGTAGCCGCTTCAGGTGGACTCATCCTCCTCCGTGAAACTGCTTTCGAGCCACTCAATTAAATCACCTCCTCCGGAATCACAAGAGAAGGTTCATCCTTCTGTCGCTGACACTCCAAAACGATAGAAACAATGTCACAGTGTCGTCCAGTCCCCAATCACCACCATGATGCAAAAACGTAAACAATCACGCACACTCGCGAAAACACACGGTTCAAATACGGTTTCCCCACAAATCGCGATTCTGATGACGCGGCGACAAAGCCAAAACAAATCGACACTGCTGTTTTCCTCCACCGAAAACTGTCAAAATCGCCAAAATCATTCCGGCGTTGATCCACGTCTTACATCACCGGCAGGAGGAGGAGAGATGACCAGCGGCATGTAGGCAGGAGGATTTCGCTAACGTAATTTTTTCCACAGAGCCACAAAAACATCAACTTTCACAAATAACAACATTTCGCAACTCTCATAAAACGACACCAACGAACGCACATTCCCACGGCCAAAATACGCACTACAACCCGCGGCGATTCGCAGGCTGTTGTTAATCAGTGGAAAACTACTGCACCAAAAACGTAAACAAACCCTT